>NC_056727.1:487233145-487288145 GCF_019279795.1 Protopterus annectens
TAAAGGATTCTGCGGTCTGGGCCGTATTTTCCACAGGCCCGGGAGCTTTGAAGGATTCCACCTCGGTTTTGAGGAGTGTGAAATTTGCTTTAGAGAAGTTTTTTACTGTGGTTTTCAGGGCAGGGGGTGGAGTCGGGATGTGAATATCCGGTGAGATTAGTTTATGGTCTGATCTTACCAGTGAGGGATACACTTCTGGTCTGGAGCATAGAGTCCCCATGTTGGTGATGATCAGGTCCAGTATGTTTTCCCCTCTTGTGGGAGTGGTAACAAGTTGTTCCATAGCATTTGAGTTTATAAATTCTAGGAACCTTTGGGCTAGGGTGTTGGAGCTAGAGTAATGCTCCCAGTCTATGTTTGGGTAGTTGAAGTTGCCCAATATAATGGTGTTTGGAGAGACCTTCATATTTTCCAGTGTTCTCAGGAAGGCCGAGTGGGGTTCCTGGGTTTGGGAGGGTGGTCTGTAGCAGGCTATAAACTGGAAGGCAGTTTTACCCACTGTTAGTTGCACATGGATAGTCTCTGATGCTTCGTGCTGTGCCACCAACCTGGAGGTGTGGGTTATCTTTGACGAATATTGATACTCCCCCTCCTTTTGTGGTACGGTCCAAGTTTTGGGGCCGAAAAGCATGGTATGAGGTATATCCTGGTAGTGCTGGGGTGCTCTCGGGAGCCTTGAACCAGGTTTCTGTTACTGCACAGATATCGATGTTCTCCATGCTAAGGAGAGTTTCGAGTGCGTGCATCTTGAGGTTTAGACTTCTGGCATTGAATAGCATTACTCTTAGTTTTTTATCCCTTATGATATCTGTGGAGGTGGGTTTGTCTTTTGAGCCTTGCCTAAAAAAGGCACTATGGGGGTAGCAAGAGCCTTTGCCAATATCCGAAAGCCCAGGGGTGACAGGTGCAAGCCGTCCCTAGCGAAGCATCGTGGCTTGTCGAGCATGTCATCCCAGGCTGACAGGCATTGGATCCCCTGTGAATGACACCAATACTTAAGCCACTTGTTGAAATTGATCATCTTGTCTTCATATTGTGACATCATTCTTGGTGAGGGTAAGATGCTACTCAAGGTCAGGGTCATACCGGCCTGGGCTACATGCTCAGAGAGCTCCTCTGTGTCTCCCTTCATGTAGTCCAGGGAGGTACATCTCAGGTCATTCACACCAGCATGGACAATGACTGAGTCATATTTGTACTTGCCTTGGAGTGACCTGAGTGCTTGTGTTATGTGGCGGATCCTAGCGCCCAACAGGCAGCTCACCGTGACCTTCTCCTTGTTTAGCCTGGTGAGCGGGACATCAGTGTGCCTGACGATAGAGTCACCTTTTACAAGTGTATCAGGTGTGTTGCTTAGCCTTAAGGGCTGTGACTGTTCGGCACACTGGCTTTGTGAGCTATGTGTTACACGTGTTTTGTTTTGGGGTAGCGGTTGCTTGGGTGTCTGCTTTGGAGGTCTCTGCTGCTTAGGCAGATTTTTATTTAGAGCCTCCAAGTATGTTTTTGTGTGTTTGTGTTTGGTTTGCTGTCGTGGTAGGTCTATGTGAGACTGGAATTGTAGTGAGTGTGGTTTCCTTCTCCTCCTGACTGGTTTCGCCAGTACTGAGTTGAGAGAGCTTAGCCTCCAGTATGGCTATATGGTTGCATCTCTCACATGTGTTGGAATTTGTTGGGAGGAGGAGAGGGTTGTCTGTGTACATGAGGCAGTTGTAACATTGCCTCAAGATTCCCAGATTCACCAGCTGGACCGGAGAGGAGATTGACAACTGACCTTTGGACATGCTAGAATAGTATTGGGAATTTCTTTATAATTGAAAAAAAAGGGCCACTGGGGAACGAGGTACTCAAGAGGAGTTTGTGAGGGTGTAGTGCTTTTAGTATTTTAATGCTGACTTATATAATTGCTTTAGTGAGCAAGTGCCAGGTAACTTAAATGCAATGTGTTACAGGTAACTTAAATGCAAAAATGACAAACAGTAACTTTCTTTCAAGTGAAACAAGGAAATAAGTACAGTAAGCAATGCAGATATCACTAGGGATCCACAGAAGCGCTGAAAAGCCATGTTTTAGGTGGAATTAGCATTTCAGGGAAATAACAAACAAACAAAACAAGCAGCATACAAATAAAGCTAGATTCAGCAGGCCTGGATCTAGTCTATGCTACAGCAAACAAGGTGTACCAATTTCAGTAAGAAACAGTTCAAATATGCAGGCACTATAAGCCTTTAACCAGAAATTCTCAGCTCAGAAGGGCAGAGTCCAGCCTCTTCTCCCACAAGAGTGCAGACCAACAACCCTCTTAATGTAAAATAACTGGCCTGAAGCCCAAGTGCTTAAACCAGAACTAATACACTTTGAGTAACAGACACTGAGCCCTCAATCAGCAGTTCACAACTTAGAAGGATGTAAGCTACCTGTCCTGCCACCACAGTGCAGGCCACAAACCTTCCTAATGTAAAACAACTGGTCTGAAGCCCAAGTGCTTAATCCAAAAGACTTAGAATGATAGCTACACTTTAATCAAGTTACTACCAAGCAGTAATAAATACAATTGAATACTTTAAAGAATGCCTGGATTAGTGCTCAAGTTATACAAACAAAGCTTGATTCAGCAGACCTGGATGTAGTCTATGCTACAGCAAACGATGTGTACCAATTTCAGTAAGTAGCAGTTTAGATATGCAGGCACTATAAGCCTTTAACCAGAAATTCCCAGCTAGAAGGGCAGAGTCCAGCCTCTCCTCCCACAAGAGTGCAGACCACGAACCCTTTTAATGTAAAATAACTGGCCTGAAGCCCAAGTGCTTAAAACAGAATTAATACACTTTTAGAATAACAGACACTGAGCCCTCATTCAGCAGTTCCCAACTTAGAAGGATGTAAGCTACCTGTCCTGCCACCACAGTGCAGACCACAAACCTTCCTAATGTAAAACAACTGGTCTGAAGCCCAAGTGCTTAAACTAAAAGGCTTAGAATGAGTTACACCAAGCAGTAATAAATACAGTTGAGTACTTTTAAGATGACGCAAAAGCAAAATAAAGTAGGAAGAAACACAAATACAGTAAAAGCAGATTTTTTTTTTTTTTTTGAGTGAGCAAATGAGATGGGCCCAGGAGTTACAGGACAGAAACAAGTGCAAATGCAGGCCTTCAAATCAGAAAGTTGAGAGAGATGGAAGACCGCCCAAACGGCCAATAACTACAAATTCTGGGCCAGAACCACTCCTTATGTGGTAGACAGGTTACCTAGTGCTTACCACTCCCACTGATAAGCTAGAAGGCTTCCCTCCAACACAGAAAGGATTGGGGAGCTCAGAAGCTTACAAATAGTCCTGGATATAGCAAATCTGTATCTGGAACACTAATTACAGGAAAGGTAGGAAACAGGCTTACAATTTTTTTCAGAAAAGTAGCAAAACAGTAGTAAAACAATTCACATGCAGTGCAAGCTGGCACACTTGAGTATGTAGCAATATTAGTCCACACAGAGTTTAAAAGATGTAATTAAATTAAAAAGGACTAAAAGCAAGTGCAGAAAGGGTTTATTAGGTAGAATGCGGTAAAGAGATGGGACTGGGGGAGTTTCCTAGATCAAATCTACAGTGGGGCGGGCACTGCAAAAGCCACCAAATTTAAACTACAACCAAGAACAGGGAGGGGGAGTGGGGAAAAGTTTCAACAGAGATGTGAGGAATCAGAGTGCAAATTATAAAACCCAAAAATATATACTGATCTCTGTATATTTGCAGAACACTAAGACAACAGATATCTAAGCAACAATTTAGCTCTATAATACAGAATAATATAGAAAAATATACTCAGCTCTATATATTTGCAGATAGTCTTGTAAGGCTGTTCCACTTTAAATGCAGACTGCTGCTATTAACAGTTCAAATTAAGGGAACCTTGAGTTAACAACACACAAGCAATAGAAACCAAAATGAGGGGTGGGAGTGGGGAAGAAAGTTTCAACAGAGATGTGAGGAGTCAGAGTGCAAATTATAAAACCCAAAAAATATATACTGATCTCTGTATATTTGCAGAACACTAAGACAACAGATATCTATGCAACAATTTAGCTCTATAATACAGAAAAATATACTCAGCTCTATATATTTGCAGATAGTCTTGTAAGGCTGTTCCACTTTAAATGCAGACTGCTGCTATTAACAGTTCAAATTAAGGGAACCTTGAGTTAACAACACACAAGCAATAGAAACCACAATGAGGGGGGTGGTCAAGAAAGTTTCAACAGAGATGTGAGGAATCAGAGTGCAAATTATAAAACCCAAAAATATATACTGATCTCTGTATATTTGCAGAACACTAAGACAACAGATATCTAGGCAACAATTTAGCTCTATAATACAGAATAATACAGAAAAATATACTCAACTCTATATATTTGCAGATAGTCTTAGTTTCATAGTTTCATAGTATAGTACTAGGCTATCTGCCCTAGGGCATTTATAAGCCTAGCCAAAGTTTATGTGGCTTTCGCCACCCCATGTAATGATACAAAAGTGCACAATTTAAATTAAATTTAGTTTACTGTGCCTCTATCTAGCAATGACACAGAGATGACCTCCGGGGTAAACCTACGCTCACCCATCCATTCGCCCAGATTTCTCTTGAAGAGAGTCAGTGAGGGGCTCTGCCTAACATGGACAGGTATCCTGTTCCAGAGTGCGGGAAGCCTCTTGGTTATGAATCTGTCCCTCCAGCATGTCCTATTCATATTTGTGCTGAGGTTTAGATCTTTAGCTCTCGTGGCTCTGATGGATTTGGATTTTTTGAGATGGAGCATGTCCATTAATTCTGAATTGGACATGGCCTTGTACGTAAGGCACAGATCACCTCTGAGCAGGCGGTATGCTACTGAATAGAGCTGGAGCTTTTTCAGTCTGGCAGCATATGACATATGCTGGAGACCCTTGATCCTCTTGGTATGGTACTTTTGGGGTCTCTTCAACTGCTGCAGGTGCCGGGTGAGGTACTTACCAAATGGGGCATTGTACTCAATCATAGGCCTGATAAGGGAGGAATATAAGGGTACAATGACATCCTTTGATCTGGATGTGAATCTCTTCATGATAAGGTGGGCAAGGTAGAAGGCCTTTCTAACCACTTTGGTGACGTGGGTGTCAAATGAGAGGTCAGTGTCAACTTGGTTCCCCAGGTCTCTGATTACTTTTTCCGTACTTAATGGATTACCACCTATGTGGTAATTTGTGGGTACTTTGTTTTTTCCAAAGGGGATGACTATACATTTTTTGGCATTTAGTTTAAGGCCATGACTCTGGCACCAGTCTGTTTCTGTGAGGCCCTTCTGGAGGATGCATGTGTCAGCTGGTGTGTCGACTATGGCGCCTAGTTTGCAGTTGTCTGCGAACTTTGTCAGCCACAACCCCCCTATGTTTGTCTGCTCATCTGAGAAATAAATGCCGAACAAGAGGGGTCCGAAAACAGAGCCCTGTGAGACTCCACTTGTGACTGGCTTAGAGTCTGACATAGCTCCAGCTATTCTGACTTTATGGGTTCTGTCCTTTAGCCAGTTTGCAACCCATCTTGTGACAAATGGGTTTACATTTAAGCTGTTGAGCATGTCTATGATGCCTGAGTGGGGTATTGTGTCGAAGGCTTTTGCCAGATCCAGGTAGGCTGTATGAACTGCTTTGCCTTCATCGATGGCTCTAGTGACTGTTTCAAAAACGTCCACCAGGTTTAAAAGACAGGATCTGCCTTTTACAAAGCCGAACTGGGTAGGGTCAATTGTCTGTAGGTCCCCGATGTCTTTGTTTATGAGTTCCATAATGATCCTTTCCATAGCTTTGCAGACCAGGTTGGTCAAGCTTATGGGGCTGTAGTTTCCAGGGTCTGTAGAGGTGCCACCTTTGTGGAGTAGGACCACTGTAGCTGTACGCCAGTGTTCAGAAACGTATCCTGTAGCAAGGCTAAGACTAAACAGCGTTCTTATGTGCGGGTTTAGCTCCTCTAGGAGTTCACGTAGCATGCAACCCGGGACATCGTCAGGTGCCATGGATGCTGTATTTTTAGCTTTGCTGAGGGCAGCTCTCACCTGGACATCTGAGATTTCAGGGAGGTTGCATTCAGCTGAGATATTTATTTCGTCTTTTGGGGGAGAGGGAGGGGAGAAATTTGCACTGAACCTGTCTGCCAGTATGTTGGCAATATCTGTGGGTTCAGTGTATTTTTTGCCGTTATGAACTAACTCTGCACATATCTGAGGGTTTCCACCCAGGTTTCTAACATAACTGAAGAAGACCTTGTGATTATCTTTAGTGTCCTTAGCGATTTTTCTCTAGAAGTTGGCCTTTGATGATTTTATTAGCGAACGTAGTTTTTTGCTAGTGCTGATCAGGGATGCCTTCCCTTTATGGGATTTTGCTCTGTCTTGCAGTAGCTTCCTTCTCTTGTTATAAAGTTTGTTTATGGCTGGGGTCCACCAGATAGGATGCCTGCCTTTGTTGGAAAGGGTCTTGGTTTTATTTGGGATTGCATGATCCATGCATTCTTGGAGATGCCCGTAGAAAGCATTTGTGAAGGATTCAGCAGTGTGGGATGTGGTTTCCACTGGCCCAGTGGCCTTGAAGGATACCATTTCAGTCCTAAGGAGTGTAAAGTCGGCTTTTGAGAAGTTTCTCACTGTGGTCTTTTGTGCTGGGGGTGGAGGCGGGCTATGAATATCTAGGGTTATTAGTTTATTGTCTGATCTCACTAGTGAGGGGTATACTTCTGGTGTTGAGCATTTTGTCCCCATGTTTGTGATGATCAGGTCAAGTATATTATTTCCCCTTGTGGGGGAGGTGACTAGTTGTTCCATCGCATTTGAGTTGATGAATTCCAAGAACCTTTGGGCTAGGGTGTTGGAGCTTGAGTAATGCACCCAGTCTATGTTTGGGTAGTTGAAGTCTCCCAATATGATGGTATTTGGTGAGACATTCATATCCTCCAGTGTCTTCAGGAAGGCTGACTGGAGTTCCTGAGATTGTGAGGGTTGTCTGTAGCATGCTACAAGTTGTATAGCTGTTTTGCCTACGGTTAGTTGCACATGGATGGTCTCCGATGCTTCATGCTTTGCCACTAACCTGGAGGTGTGGGTGTCTTTAATGAATATGGACACTCCCAATCCTTTTGTGTTTCGGCCCAGGTTTTGGGGCCGAAATGCATGATACGAGGTATAACCTGGTAGGGCTGGGGTGCTCTCAGGAGACTTGAACCAGGTTTCAGTTACTGCACAGACATCACTGCTCTCCATGCTGAGGAGTGCTTAGAGAGCCTGCATCTTGAGATTTAGACTTCTGGCGTTGAGCAGCATTACCTTTAGTTTTTTTCCTCTATTGTTTTCTAAGGTGGTGGGTTTGTCTTTTGTGCCTTGCCTAAAAAAGGCACTATGGGGTTGGCAAGAGCATTAGCCACTATCCGGAAGCCCAGTGGTGACAGGTGCAAGTTGTCCCTTGCGAAGCATCGTGGCTTGTCCAGCATGTCATCCCAAGCAGACAGACATTGGATCCCCCTAGAATGACACCAGTAATTGAGCCAATTATTAAAGCTGATCATCTTGTCTTTGTATTGTGGCATCATTCTTGGTGAGGGCAAGATGCTGCTCAGGGTCAGGGTCATACCGGCCTGGGCTACATAATCAGAGAGCTCCACTATGTCTCTTTTCATGTAGTCCAAGGAGGTACATCTCAGGTCATTCACGCCGGCATGGACAATGACGGAGTCATATTTGTACTTGCTTTGGAGTGACCTGAGTGCGTGTGTTATGTGGCGGATCCTAGCTCCCAACAGGCAGCTCACCGTTACCCTCTCTTTGTTCAGCCTGGTAAGCGGGACGTCAGTGTGTCTGACTATAGAGTCACCTATTACTAGTGTATCAGGCATGATGTTTCGCCTTAAGGGCTGTGATTGTTTGGCACACTGACTTTGTGCACTATGTGTTGTATGTGCAGAGTTTTGAGGTGGTGTTTTCTTGGATTTCTGCTTTGGAGCCTCTGTTGTTTCGGTAAGTTTTTTATTAGAGCCTCCGAGTATGTCTTTGTGTTATTATGTGTTTGGTTTGCAGTTGTGGTTGGTTTATGTGAGACTGGGTTTGTTGTGTGTGTTGTTACCTTCTCCTCCTGTCTGGTCTTGCTAGTCCTGTGTTGAGAGAGTTCAGCCTCCAGTTTGGCTATATAGTTGCATCTCTCACATGTGTTTGTTGGGAGGAGGAGAGGGTTGTCTGTGTACATGAGACAATTGTAACATTGTCTCAGGATTCCCAGATTAACCAGCTGAACTGGAGAGGACGTCAGTAATATACCACTCGGCATGCCAGAATAGTATAAGGGGGTGATGTGTAACTGGGTCATAGAGATGACTTTGAAGGGAAGTGGGTATTATCACGGGTTGTAGGTGGATGTAGTGCTTACGTTAGTTTAAGGGTGCTTCACTTAAAAGAAAGGTTTTAGGAGCAAGTGCTAGGTTTATGATAAAGCGAATAGACTGATTTTGTTGAAAGTAGAGCTTTCTTAAGGGAAAAATTGAAGTGCAGACTTGGCGGAGCCAGGAATAGTTTGTCTGTTTAACCGGTGCTGCGCTATGCGCACAATCGCGCAAAGCCGCTCAAACGCAGATTTTAAACAGGGAAGTTCAAAAGAGCTGGAAATGGTCCAAAACGACCAATTACTACAAGCTCTTGTGCTGAGGTCACTCCTTCAGGGACAGATAGGCTGCTCAAGGCTCCCCACTCCCACTGGTGAGCAAAGAAGCTTCCTTGTATCCAAGTAAGGCAATGGACAACACAAGAACTACACCCACAGTCCAGAATACAGCAAAGCCTGTATAATGGTCTAAACTAGTCGAGAAAGGCGGGAAAACAAGGATTTTTTTTTGTTTTTAGGTTAAAAAGTACACAGAAATGCAGGAAAAACAGTAATAAATCTCTTACACAGGCTAGCTCACTTTAGTGGGTAGCCTCAACAGTTAAATTTAACAACAAACTTTCGACCAAATGTAACTTTAAGTGCAGATAATGTACAATGCAAAAAACAGGTAATAAAGCAGTTTAAACTTGTTCAAAGTAAGAAAAGGAAGGCCTCTCAGGTAAAAACAGCAAAAAATACTTAGATCAGGAAAGTAGTCGTTTTTCTCAGTTCTCTGCTGCTAGCACCACTCTGCAGGACCACGAGGAGCTGTTTCTGAGTAGGCTGTTCCACTTTAAATGCAGACTGCTGCTATTAACAGTTCAAATTAAGGGAACCTTGAGTTAACAACACACAAGCAATAGAAACCACAATGAGCGGGGGTGGGGAAGAAAGTTTCAACAGAGATGTGAGGAATCAGAGTGCAAATTATAAAACCCAAAAAATATATACTGATTTCTGTATATTTGCAGAACACTAAGACAACAGATATCTATGCAACAATTTAGCTCTATAATACAGAATAATATAGAAAAATATACTCAGCTGTATATATTTGCAGATAGTCTTGTAAAGCTGTTCAACTTTAAATGCAGACTGCTGCTATTAACAGTTCAAATTAAGGGAACCTTGAGTTAACAACACACAAGCAATATAAACCACAATGAGGGGGGTGGGGAAGAAAGTTTCAACAGAGATGTGAGGAATCAGAGTGCAAATTATAAAACCCAAAAAATATATACTGATCTCTGTATATTTGCAGAACACTAAGTCAACAGATATCTAAGCAACAATTTAGCTCTATAATACAGAAAAATATACTCAGCTCTATATATTTGCAGATAGTCTTGTAAGGCTGTTCCACTTTAAATGCAGACTGCTGCTATTAACAGTTCAAATTAAGGTATGACAATACCATGCATGCTGTGTCTTGAACGTACAGACTTCAGAGCACTGATAACAGTTGCGTTGATGTGTTTGTCAGTCTAATTATTTAATAAACTACACATATGAAATATGTGGCTTCTTTGAAATGGAAATAAATCAGGGCTCTCTGTTCTCTGAATTGCCTGTGATAAGTATGTGTTCTTCTTTTGCATTTTTACTATATGCAGTACAGATGTGCAACTGAAGAACTTCCTTACATAATCAACAGTTTTGGCTGTCCTGTTTCAAACTCATTGAGTTTGTAAGTGTCAAAGTCTGTCTTAGAAGAAAGTCTTCCTGGCAGCTACCACCTCTGCCCATAAGATCTTGGAAGCAGTGCAACCTTATACTTAAGGAATTATGTCCTTATGAAAAGAAAGTATACATGGTTTGTTTAGATTAATTCACATTTCATTTTTGGGAGTAGTTTCATAATTGTCTTTAAGTAATCATCAGATTATAGACATGAATTCAGGCAGGTGGGGCACCTTTTCATATTTTTTTCCAGGCAGGCATGATCAGGCAATTTCTTACCAGTTTTCCATGGTTGTCTTGTCTTAGTTGCAGCAGTTTGCATTTCTAGTTCATCACTTGATTTGTGAGGAGAACCTACTTGGTTCAGTCCAAATTACCCTCCCATTTGTATCAGAATGGTCTTCCATCTAGTATATAATGCTGGAAGTGCTTCTGAGTCAGGTGGATATGTAATTATTTATCTTTGTATACTGCAGATACCAATTTCTTATTTTTTCCTTGATTTTCAAAATATGTTCTTGCTCTGTTGTTGGGGTATATTCATGAGGTCAGAGTCTGGCACACACTCTTAGTTTGTTGTATAATATCATGGCATGTGCTGACAGAGTTTGCCTATGTCACTGGCAATAGGAGTGAAAGTCCCAGTTGCAGGACCATTAAGGAGGTTCCCTTACATTGTATAAGGTAAGGTTAAGACATATTTTTATTTACTTTTCCATATATGTAAGTGATTGAATTGGTTTCATGAAACAGGTCCTATTCATCATCTTATTTATAGGTTTTTATTTTTAACTTGGGTCCTTGCACACAGTCACTTTGGGTAAAAGAGGTAAAATCGTACCACAAGTCTGTGTAATTCATTTCAGAAAGACATTTTAGTTCACCTTTGGGAAGGTAATGGGATGAGTGGTAGGACTGCAGCATGGTCTTCGATTATGATGCTGCCACACTTATGATTGCTGAGATTTTTATGATGGATAAGTTCTACTAGTTTGAAGAGATGTTGGTTATATAGAGCTGCTTAGTTTCATAGGTAGTTACTAGGAATGCAGTCCAGGAGACCACTAGGGAGCCTAGGCCAGTTTCCTACTTTCCTTAGATCACTGTCTGGTTAAGTAATATGCTCAGGGTCACACATTTGCAAATGAAGGTGAAATGATTCAAACCCTGTACCCTTGGCACAGGAAGCAGCTGATTAAAAAAGTCAAAGCTTTAGTCCTGTGCACTAACTGCCAGCTTCAGGAGCTACTCTCCAAAATCTGTGGATACGGTGATTGTCCTCTCCATTTTACATCAGATGCTTTTTGACTTTTATAATGTTTCATAACAATTTGAGATTAGAAGCTAAAGTTGCACAGCTTCAAACAAACAAGGAAAGGAAACTGTCTCTAATGCAAGCCTTTTCCAAATGGCTGACTCATAACACAGTTGTTTGCTACTCTGTCCATAGCAGAACTCTTAAGGGACACATAATATCACATTGTACAAGTTCTATGGCTGCCGCTGTAGCCTCCCTCAGTGGTATGGGTACCAAGGCTCTGATGAAAGCAGCCATTTGATCCTTAGTGCACACATCAGACTAGACATCATCCCCAGAAGCAAGGCAGACTTTACCACTGCAAGCTGCAAGGACCTCCTTCAGCCTGCTGATGAACATTAATGAATCACTCAGCAGCCAAAAGCTCTGTGATTCTTGCTAGTAATAATGGCTACTGCAGCAGTGATTTATACAAAAATGTAGTGTAGTTGTGTAAGGAACTTACAAAAATAGTAAATGTGTGTAGTTATGTATGGAACTTACGAAAATAGTAGGTGAGTGTAGTTGTGTAAGGAACTTACTAAAATAGATGTTTGAGTAGTATCACTGCTGCAGTAGTACTTCCTACTAGTACAGTAGTACTGTAGGATATGGGGATCGTGATGCTCTGGATCGAAAAGGAGTGGGAGTCAGAAGTCCTGATGAGAGCAGATCTACCCCTCGGTAGCTGAGGGGAGTACTGCGAGGCTGGCTAGGATCGGAGAGAAGTTCCCCTGAGAGGCTCCAAGAGCATGCCCAGTCTGGCATGATTAGGCAGCCTGTAAGAGACATGGAGGTGGCGGGGTCCCCCACTGCAAGGCGGGGGCTGCAGCAGGGAAGGAGCTCTGTCAGCCAGGTCGAAGGGATGGCTTGTAGGGATCGGCCCTGACAGAAGTCTGTAAGGGAGTGCAGGGCAGACAAACTTTTCTGTTATAGGTTACCTGAAACTAATTACTAGTTAATGGGAACTACAGTTGTGAAATGAAAAGGGTTGTTTACATTGCCTTCTGCTCATCTTTCCCTGCATTCTATGTAGGCTAAACTATAGGACCCCTTAGAACCAGAGTTTATCATCACCTTTATGCTGTTAAAAAAGCACTAACCATTAATGCCCTTTACAGGCATTCTGTGGTATGTAAAGATTTCAGGAAGTTTGTCTTTACTATTTTAGGAAAAGTGTCAGTTCCCATTAGAGGAGGGGACTGTGAGCTTCAGCTGGAACAATGTGAGGTTTTCTGGCAGCTCTTACTTAACGCAGTTATGTTTCCACGTATTAATGACTTTATTAGCATTAAGCCTATTTTAAAAGGTAAGGCTGCTGTTATTTGATTCTTGTATTCTGGATGCAGTGTATACATTCTATTTTTTCTATTATCTATTGGAGTTTTTATGCAATATTCATTAAATTTAGAGTTGGTTTTTTACATCCTTCTATTTAATGAATGCTGTTAGTGTGCATTTTACATGTACAAATTTATGAATGAACCCCAAGTGTGTTATAGTTGTTTGTGTGGTATCTCTTTAAGAATTAGATGTGAGAGTGTTCAATCTCGCCGTTTGTTCTTACACATGGGTGTTGGAGCCGAACCTCGGCTCCGAGTTGGCCACTTAGCAAAGCTTTGCATCCAGAAGAAGCTCGAGACCAACCTACCTCCCACAATCCCCTCTGCCTTTACCTCAGATCTAGTTTGCCGATGCAATCGATCGCATTGTTTCTGAAGAGCTCTGACCAACAGGGAAGATAAGCTAACCTTTTTTTCTTAAAATTTCTTAAAAATTTTAGGATTATTGGCTTATTTAGTGTGTGTGTGTGTGTGTGTGTGTGTGTGTGTGTGTGTGTGTGTGTGTGTGTGTGTGTGTGTGTGTGTGTGTGTGTGTGTGGTCTGGTCATCCCTTTCTAGTATATATAGTATATTTATATATATATATATATTTAATTTAGGTTTACCTTAGGGCCCACCCCACCTACTACTAAACTTGGACTTGGATACTTGTATAGTGACTTTTCTACCTATTTTGACAGTATTTTTGATAATCTGCAATAACTTTTTCTTTCAGAATGTCTGAAAAAGCTAAGTCAGGATTTAAGAGGTGTCAGTGTGGGCAGAAGATGTCTGTCACCGACAACCATAGCTCCTCTGTCTACTGTCTTGGCCCTCTCCATCTACAGGAAGACTGTTCTATCTGTCATTCTTTTAGTGGAGGGGTCATGACAGATAGGCGCAGGAAGCTTATGGACAGAGGTCTTTTGAAGCCTGCCTTTCAAGAGGCTCTTGACAAGTCAGACCAGGCTTCTAACTCCTCAAATGACTCGAAGACATCGGTGCCCATGTCATCGGCTCCGAGTTCTTCTTTTAAGGTTCGTTCACCGGTTCCACAGACTTCGGGGCCGAGTGTCGAGCTTTTGTCTGTCACCTAGCCTCGAGTCTTGGAACCGGTGACGGAGCTTCCACCTCCTGCTATATTGAGGTCGGCACCATCCTCGATTCCTTCGACTCGATCTTCCAGGCCCCTCTCCGACACCGACGTAGATCATGTGGTGCAGAAGTTAATGGAGAACACGGCCCTGTCCAAACTCATTGCAGTCTCCTCTCAATTGGTGTCGAGACTCGAAGGCCTTTTTTTATCTCCATCTGATCCTCCTCCGAGGCCTACTCAGCCCTCGGAGCCGGAAGACGTTGATCTGATGATAGTGGAGCCCGTGGTGCCGGAACCGTCCCTTTCTCGGTTGGCACCGTTGACCTCGACTTCATCGGAACCGTTACCGGACTCGCGGAGCTGTCGATCTATCCTGGGTTCCGGGACCGAGAGTCGAACCGATGTTTTGGTACCGACTCTCCCCCTCGGCACCTTTGTGCGGATCACTTCGGCTCCGTCCTCGGGGTCGATGCCCTTGGCTTCCGTGTCGGAGATACCTCCGCGTTCTTCGGAACCGGGGGATTCCTCGGCTCGAGGTCCAGGGGCCTTCGACCTTATGAGGAAGGTATTGTCTTCTCAGACAACCACTTCTGCAGAAGCAACTTCTCCCTCCCATAAAGGTCCGTTGTCTTCTTCTGCACCCACGACTACACAAAAGCATCGAGCACCAGTGTCTCAGCCACTCCCAGAGGGAGCCCCTTCTTCCTCGGAGGCTTCATCGGATGTCCCCCCCGATGACGTTCCGAGGAAAAGATTGTGCAAGAGGTGGCACTTAGATTCTCCACAAGAATCCTTAACATCAGATACTGACTTAGATGAGTCAGAGGGGTCCCCAAAATCACCCTCGGAGGATGTCTCCTTTTCTGACATCCTGGAGATCCTGAAACAGAGGGGTGATTGGCAGGCCCTACCCCCTTCTGAGGATGAGTCGGTTCTGCTGAAGGCATTTGGTGCTCGCCCTTCTTCCTCCTGGGTCACTCCGTCCTTCGATGAGTTAATGGAATTAATTGCTCGAAGGGCGTGGGAGGCACCTGACACAGTGGAGCCAGTGCCCAGGAAGCCTAATAAATATATAACTGCCCCTCAGGATAAATCATACCTCACTAAGGGAGTTCCAGTGGATGCTATGGTGGTGGCAGCAGCCACGAAAAAGGAGATGTCCGAATCTTCCTCGTCTGTTCATCCTCCTAACAGAGACTTTAGGACCATGGACAGATATGGGAAGCGCATTTTCAGCTCAGCGACTTTCTCCATGCAATCGCTGAACTACCTGACACATTTCACACGATTACAGAGGGATCTAGTCAAAGAGTTGGGAGATACCCTCCAGGGTAGTACAGATGCTACTGTCTCGGATAAGGTTACAGCACAGCTCAATACCCTTACATCTATTGTAAACTCATCCATGAGGCTCATCTTGTATGCGGCCGAAGGGTCGAGTAGGGCTGCAGCTTGCGCCTGTGCTCCTTTGCGGAAGCCTTCAAGTCTTCCTTTACTAACGCCCCATTTGATGGTGCCACTCTTTTTGGCCCCAAAGTGAAGGAGACCCTGACCCGGTGTGAGCAGGAGGGAAAGACTCTGTCTGCTGTCTGAGTCCGTTTTTCCACCCCATCCAGACCGTACCCCAAAGGGCAACGAGGTGGAAAGATGTGGTTTCGTAAACCCCAGGGTTCTTTCCCAAGCACACAGGGTGATGCCCCCTCCAGAGGCAGAGGGGGGGGCAGAGGTGGAAGACGCCACCCTGGCGGCAGAGTGGGTCCGCAGAACCAAGGCGACAGGGATACCATCCCTTGGAAGCCTTTCCAGCACTCCTGAGAGGAGGTCCGACTGTCCTGCTCTGGAGGCAGTCGGGGGTCGCTTAGCTTTATACCCTCAGGCCTGGCAAAACCTTACTTCAGACAAATGGGTAAAAAGCATTATTACCAGAGGTTACAAAATTCCCTTTCTATTTCCCCCGGTACCACAAAAGAGATTCCCAGATGTACCTCCCCATCTGCGAGAACCCGCAGCTATAGAAATCTCAAAGCTGCTAGAAAAAAAGAGTCATCCAACCAGTCCCAGCGGACCAAAGAGGATCCGGAACTTACTCAAGGTTCTTTTTAGTTCCAAAAAAGACGGGACTGGAGGCCAATTCTAGACCTGAGCAATCTCAATACGTATGTGAAGAAAGAAAAGTTCCGGATGGTCACGCTTCAATCGATTCTTCCGTTCTTACAGAAGGACGACTGGATGTGCTCAATAGATCTCAAGGACGCATACTACCATATCAAAA
The DNA here is from genome assembly GCF_019279795.1 of Protopterus annectens. Taxonomy (NCBI): domain Eukaryota; kingdom Metazoa; phylum Chordata; order Ceratodontiformes; family Protopteridae; genus Protopterus; species Protopterus annectens. The sequence continues at coordinate 487,249,243 of NC_056727.1, forward strand.
TGGCCAGAGCGTCCAGAGATCACCTGCGCTTCCGGCTGGGAGCCAGCCACTTTCAGTTTCAGGCCCTGCCCTTTGGTCTAACCTCAGCCCCCAGGGTTTTCACCAAATGCATGGCAGTGGTAGCATCTCACTTGAGACGCCTAGGATTCCGGGTGTTTCCGTATCTGGACGACTGGCTCCTTACTGCCACCACCGAGCATCGACTGATTCAAGCCAGGGACTACACACTCAGCCTTTGTGTTCATTTAAGGATTTCGATAAATTTTGAAAAATCTGCGTTACAGCCCTCGCAGCATATTTCATTTATAGGGGCAAATCTAGATACTCGTTCTTTGCTACTAAAACTCCCATCCGCAAGAATAGCTTCCCTACAAGAACACATATCTCTCCTGCCTATTGTCCAAAAAATCCCCAGACAAACTAGTCCTAAAAGTCTTGGGACTCATGTCAGCTTCCCTCATTGCAGTTCCCATGGGAAGGCTACACATGAGAGTTCTCCAATGGCTGCTGTTCGCACAGTGGTCATTCCAACAGTTACCACTGACACACGAGATTCACATTACGAACACCTGCAAAGCACACCTGTCATGGTGGTTACAGAACCGCAATTTCATCAGCGGCCGACCATTTGTATTACCCACACCAACAGCCACAGTGACCACGGACGCTTCCCTGATAGGGTGGGGGGGCATCTTTCAGGGACAGACAGTCCAAGGCGAATGGACCAGTTTAGAGTACAACCTGCATATCAATGTTCTAGAGATGAGGGCAGTGTTTCTAGCGTTGCAACACTTCTCCCCCCTTCTACCTCTAGGGACCACTGCAGTTCAAACAGACAACATGTCCGTCATCTGGTACATAAACAAACAGGGAGGAACCAAGTCTTACCAGTTGTGCAGAGAGGCCATGAGAATTTGGCAATGGGCAGAGTCCACGGGTCGCTTTCTGATAGCAACGCACATCCCGGGGTTATCCAACGTCATAGCGGACAGGTTGAGCAGGGCCATCCTGTTACCTCACAAGTGGTCCCTCAACCAGATAGTAGCGGAAAGGATATTCGGCAAGTGGGGCCAGCCTTGCTGCAATCGGTTTGCGTCTCCAATGAACACCAAATGCAGAAGCTACTTTGCCCTTTTACCCCCTCCAGGGGATGTCCCCAGGGACGCTCTGATTCACGATTGGCCCCCTTGTCTCCTGTACGCTTTCCCCCCTATACCTCTGATACCGAGATTTCTTCAGAAAGCCAAGGACCAGGAGAGGACTGTAATTCTCATTGCCCCATTCTGGCCTCGACAGATTTGGTTTCCCTTCCTTCAAGCCCACCAAATGCGGGAGCCTTGGATTCTGGACCCAGTGCCAGACCTACTGACTCATTCGTCAGGAGCTCCCCACCCGTCACTCCTGTCCCTCAAGTTAGCAGCTTGGCTGCTCCACTTCCCTACTTAGCCAGGTCCGATCTTCTCTCTCCGGCGGTTCAGGACATCCTGGTAGCCTCTCATAAAGCCTTCACTACTAAAATTTACACCGGTAAGTGGAAACGTTTCGCCTACTGGGCGACTACACAGCATTTAGATCCCTTAGTAGCCCCTCTAAACAAGATTTTGGAGTTCCTGTCCATTCTATTTCATCAAGGGGCCTCTGCTGCCACTTTAAAAGTTCAATTGGCTGCTATTTCTAACTTTCATGTAGGACAAAACGGAGCGCCCATTATGGCTCATAGGCTTTGTAAAGCCTTTTTGAAAGGGTCCTTTCATCTTAGACCAGCAGTTAGGTTTCCTACAGCTCCTTGGAATCTAAATCTACTCTTATCCCAACTAATGTTACCACCCTTTGAACCAGCTTCATCCTGTTCCTTAAAGTTCTTGTCCTGGAAAACTCTTTACCTAGTAGGCATCACTTCAGCCAGACGAGTATCAGAACTTCAGGCTCTTTCCATTAAGCAGCCATATTTAATTTTTCACCCGGACAGGGTATCTTTACGCACCAACCCTTCTTTCCTCCCTAAGGTTTGTTCAGTTAACAACATTAATCAGTCCATTGAGCTTCCCACATTTTTCAAAAACCATTCCAATAAGCTGGAATATATGCTGCACAAGTTGGATGTTCATAGACAACTTAGATTCTACCTGGATAGAACTAAAGACCATAGAAAAGCGAACCAACTCTTTGTAGCCTTTGCGGACAACAAAAAGGGCATGGCAGTGACGAAGCGTGCTCTTTCCAAATGGCTAACTGATTGTATTACCTTCGTTTATTCTGCTTCTAATCAGAGTTTGCCCACCAAACCAAAGGGACATTCTACCAGATCAGTTTCTACGTCTTTGGCTCATGCGGCTCGTCTGCCTTTGGACACTATTTGTACAGCCGCCACTTGGTCTAAACCACATACGTTCATCACTCATTATAAAGTGGACAAGACTTCCAGGGAAAGAGCATCTTTTGGTTCCACTGTGCTCAGGAACGTTCTTCCGTGAGTCACTCAGGGTAACGGAGCTAGGGACGCTACCCATGTGTAAGAACAAACGGCGAGATTGAACACTCTCACATAAAGAAGTTATGTCCTTACCATAACGTTCCATGTGGAGTGTTCATCTCGCCTTTGTTCTTACATTCCCACCCTCCCACCCTCAGGTCTGGAAGAACGTTCGGTTTAGAGGTCTGGTCTGTTTGTCTCCCACTAGTGGTCTCTCTGTTGTTCTACTGGCTTGAGCTAGTTACGTTCCTTGTGTAGACGTATGTATTCTTATGGAGGATTACTTGTTATTGCTGGATCTGGTGTTGTTTCTTGCAAACTAGATCTGAGGTAAAGGCAGAGGGGATTGTGGGAGGTAGGTTGGTCTCGAGCTTCTTCTGGATGCAAAGCTTTGCTAAGCGGCTGACTCGGAGCCGAGGATCGGCTCCAACACCCATGTGTAAGAACAAAGGCGAGATGAATACTCCACATGGAACGTTATGGTAAGGACATAACTTCTTTTTTGGCATCATTGAAAAATGGAGTAATTTAGTTCTGTAACTGTTTCTGATGAAGTTGTACACATCTTAGAACGAAAGCGCTCAAAATTTGATTAAAGTACAGTTTCTGTGGCATTCCATGCGGCATTTGTTTTTATTGTTTTTTTTTTTTTTTTTTACAGTTGTCCACTACGCTGTTTTGTGGAAGTTATTGGTTCACTACCCGATACCGTAAAAGCAGACTATCTGCTTTCAAAAAAGAACTAAAAACACATCTGTAAAAAACGTGCAAATGCAAGTACTTTAGATATGATTGTTGAAGGTAAATAAGCCATCTCAGGGGGACTGTGCCTCATCCAACACTATTCTTATGTTTTCCTCATTTCCTCAATTTATATATATCCCATGTATAGCTGTACATAAGATAAAATGTTTTTCTTGCTCTATGATGTCATGTTATAGGATACTAGATTTACCTGCAGTTGCATGTTCATTTGTAGTATTGTACAGCATATGTACTACTATTCTTTTAATTTTTTTTTTATTATCTGCATTAAACTTGACATTTAAAAAAATAACATGGGTACAAATGCAATACTACAAAAGCAAGCAAACCATAGTAACATTTCCTTTATTTTCATGCAGTATTCATGTTTTATTTTCAACAGTTTAATTCACTGCATTACATAAGTTGCTCGATTTCTGTCTTTCCCTTAAATTTCAGTCCGCCTCCTCCAGAATATTATTCTACATGTGTTGTTCCCATGAATTCTATTGATTTCTGTGCAGTTTGCTCCTTCCTTTTTCTGTAGATATGGCCTCCAATTCTGTCTCCTTTGCAATATTCAGTACTTTCTTTGCTCTAGTAATTGCTTTTTTGGCAGCCATTAACATTAAACATACTAAGGCCTTACTATGTCCTGGGAATTCAAATTCTATATTTGCATCACCCCCTTTTTCCCATTTTAACATTGGTGTTGCATATCACTTTCAGCCAGCCCTCATACTGCCAAGTGGATCCCAGCCCAAAAGAAGTTTCCTTAGTTGCAACCAATGCTTTTTTTGTGACAAAAAGATGGGGGGTACGCATATGTTGCTTTTGGGTCAGCCCCACTCCCAAAAAATACTTCCCTTTTCTCCAAATCCTCTTTCTTGAAAAACTAAATAAATAAAAATTTCTCTCTTAGTAATACAACAAATGAAGTCACTTCTCAAACAAATTATTAAGTATAATAGATGTAGTTTGTCTCGTGCATTCAAAAGAGACTATGAAGCGGTGTATGGGTTCAAGATAATTTATTGTACATAAACATTGTCAGGAACTTGTATATTCAAGTAAACTGATTCACACATTACTTCAGACACACTCACATGTGCGTCTCCATTCATGCTTGCACTCAGTTTGGCTGACTTTACAAAATGGCACTGTTGTTGCACGTGCTCAGTACTTATGTGCACATGCTGAATAGCTACAGTTGCTCAATAGGAGCAATACACATAATGATCTACATCCTCCCTCTGATTTGTTTGACATGCAATAGAACAAGACAATATGCTAGATAACATTTCAATATAACAATCAAACTCAAGTCCAAGTTGCTCTGTATTTTGGATTGAGTCTGGAAATTCTACCCAATCTGGTTACATAAAAGCTTTGACTGGGTTTAGCAGCAGGGACAGTCTCTGGGGAAATCTTCTCATAGGATTATTTGAGGAAAATACACTGTTCTGCAAAATGTGAACAAGTGTAAGGTCGCTCTGAGAAACAGAGTCTTCAGCACAGGCAGTCTGCTGCATCAGTGGATGTTCTTCATGTTTCACTGTTGCAGTCATTACATTTGGGTAATCTGCTGGCAGGTTGCCCTCACTCGGCCTGATTAACAAAGTCTTGAGTCCTGCATCGGTTGCTGTCCCTTCTTCCATGACATCAGGTCGTCAGGGGTATAAAACATGCAGCCGACGCCATTACATTAGTCTTTCTTGCCACACGGTGCCAGAAGCAGTTTGCAAGTGCCGGTCGGCCGACTCCTGAAATTTTAGTTTTCGAGTTTCAGATCCGAAGTCTCCAACTAAAAAGCTAAGTACCTCGTTGATGAAACTTTTTCTTGCTCCTTACCGATGTCAGTAAAAGTTAATAATTGCATTACTTTTGGGAAGCAAATACCTCATAAGGATTTCCATTTGTACTGTATTCCTTGCCTAGGCCTTGACCATGATGTACCTTGCTGTCGGTTCTGTGCTTTATTTAATCAACGCAGTGTTAAACGTCAGTACATTTTTGCTTCTAAATATTTTGGCTCACGCTTTAATTATCCAGAAATGTCGTCGGTTAGCAATCCGACTACCAGAATACCTAAAAAGCGCAAAGAAAAAGAGACAGGCCGTTGAGGTCCAAAACTGCTGACGACGCTTCTCCTAAGGCAGTCACCAGTTCATCTGTACTCAGTATGGTGCTTTCGCAGCCCCTGATACCCTCTAATTTTCTATTCGCAGGCCGCTACTGAGACCCATTCAGAGTCCGGTATGCCGCGAGATGCTTCAATTATGGAACCCATGGATGTCTCTACCTTGGATGGGTCCGAAGCCGCTGTGCAGGCACCAGCTTCTAAGGGTGTTTTCAGGCTTACAGATTTGTATATTAGACCAACGCCATCTTCAAAACTAAGGCCAAAATCTTGATCTGTGTCAAAAAAAACTGATGCCTAGGCCACATGTGCAGGCCCCTATGCCTAAGAAACAAATGATCAAAATGGCTGAAGATTTAATTACTCTGCTCAGGGGTAGTCAACCCCCTCCTTCTAAGAGGCCTAGGCAAGATATTGACTATGAATATTCTGAACAGGATTCCATTCCTTCTGTTTCTTCTAATGAACAGGAATTGTCTATACCTACTTATGAGGACTCTGATGCAGAAGATTCCTTTCCTTCTGCTTCTCCCTCTGAGGATTTTTCTTTTGGGGAAACTTTACTTACCTTAAGGGAACATTTCCACTGGGAAAGTCAGAATTTTGTCTGAATCTAAAAATAGACTTAGGGATTTTCTTCTTCTTCCTCAGCATAGGTCTTTGGCTATACCTCCTGTTTTAGACATTGTTGATGTTTTTTCAGAATCTAGTATGGCTCCTGATTCTCTGCCTCCAGCTCCTTGTAAGCCAGACAGATACTACAGGGTTCCTGACTCCCACAAATTCCTTTTTAAAAATCCTGTTGCGGATCCTGAAACCATTTCTCTGGGTCCCAAGGACAATACGGCTTCTACTGCCAAAAATTCTACCCCTTCTGGTAGAAATTCCAGGGCACTGGATAGATGGGTTAGAAGGTTTACACTTGCAACCTTGGCAATCAGGGCTTTAAACTGTCAATTTCATATGCTAAAATATCAACAGCATATCATGGGACTGCTTAAACAGAAAATGATGTTAATTTCTGACTGTGGAAAATAAAGAGTCACAGGATCTATTGCATGCAGCTGAACAAGTTGGAAAACATACTTTGCAATGCAGTTTTGATTCTTTGGAGGCCTCTTGCAGGGCTGCTGTAACTGGGTCTGTGCTAAGAAGGCATGCTTGGCTCAAAGAGCAAACTCTGCCTGATCATGTTAAAGCAAAATTGTTGGATGCTCATTTACAACAGGACTGTCTCTTTGGTAATAAGGCTGAAGAAGTTCTAAAAAAGATGGAAGATAAAGCTAAATCTGTGCAAACTGTAAAAGATTTCTTACAAGTGCAATCTCCAAGATTTAGTAGGCACTGGCGTACTTAGAACTAGTCCTTTCCAGTTCCTTTGAGAGCCACTCAAGTCAAACCCAGACATTCCAAAGGCACCAGGTTTCAGTCCAAAGGGACTTTCAGAACAAAACAATGGGGTGCCTCCTCTTCCAAATCTGGAAACAACAAGACACCCCCTATGGTAAGCAGTCTCAATGACTTCCCATTACACTTACCAAGCACTTACCTTTTAGCTGCCCCTTTGGGGGGAAAACTGGCTCTTCATGCAAGAAACTGGCAACTTATAACCCAGGACAAATGGGTTTTAAATATAGTATCCCAGGGATACAGATTTCATTTCCATACGTTGCCAATTCCAAACGGTTGGCCAGACCTGCCCCCAAATCAGTGTGCAGAGGCCAAGAAACAAATATTTTCCCTCATGAGCATGGGGGCTATTCAACTAGTACCAGAAGAGGAAAAGGGACAAGGTTTCTATTCAAGACTTTTCCTGGTACCCAGAAAAGACAAATCACGGCATCCAATTCTGGACTTATCTACTCTAAACACCTTTCTGGACATCCCAAAATTCAAGATGCTGACTCTTCACCACTTACTTCCTATGCTAGGCAAAGATGCCTGGTTGGCACCTCTAGATTTAGAAGAGGCTTACCTGCATATCCCAATCAGGGAATCTTGCAGAAGATACCTCCACTTCAAAGCAGGCTGCTTGCATTACCAGTTCTCTGCACTGCCCTTTGGCTTATCTACTGCGCCCAGTGTCTTTACAAAGTGCCTGGCTCCAGTAATTGCATTTTGCAGGCAAAGAAATATTCAAATATATCCATACCTGGACAATTGTCTAATTCAGGCAGAAAACAAAGACATTCTTCTAAAACATCTAGCATTTGTAAAAAGGGTTCTAACATGTCTAGGGTACACTATAAACGAAAATAAATCACAACTGGTACCCTCTCAAAAAATTACATTCCTGGGTGCAATCTTGAATACAACTGCCCAGATGGCTTTCCTTACACCAGAAAAGCAAATTCATTTAGTGACTTACTTCAAACAGGTGGCCACAAAAACCCTGCTATCTGCAATACAAATTCTGCAAGCCTTGGGGTTCATGGCCTCCTGCATTCTTCTAATTCCATATGCAAGACTGCGTATGATGGAACTTCAGTGGTACTTAGTTTATGGAGTCAACATTGTCATAGCCTGGAAACAATGATTCCTATCATACCTTGCCTGCAACTAGAGTTCCTATGGTGGGCAGAGGCCTGCCACCAAAACAAGGGACTGTCATTCATACCACCCCTTGCCGCCCAAACTCTAACTACAAACGCATCAGACTATGCTTGGGGAGCTCATCTGGCAGAGAAGTGCATTCAGGGCAAATGGAGCCCAAATCAAATGCACCTTCATATCAATCAGAAAGAAATGTTAGCTGTACAGAATGCACTGACAGCCTTCAAGGACTACCTTCATCCAGGACAATTACTGATAAAGACGGACAACACCACAGTTATATGGTACTTAAACAAGCAAGGGGGTACACACTCCTACCCCCTTTTCAGACTAGCCATGGCATTGTGGAACACGCCCTTGACCTATCAAGTACAACTACAAGCTCAATTCCTGTCAGGAAAGCTGAATACTCTGGCAGACAGAGAAATCTCATAGACCCTCACGAATGGAAACTAGAACCATGGATTTTCAACATGTTGACACGCAAATGGGGGAGTCCAGACATAGATCTTTTTGCCTCACCCCAGAACTATAATTTGGACAGATTTTGCACAAGAACTCATCACAAAAAAGCCTGGAAAGCGGATGTTCTGTCCTTCAGTTGGAAAAACCTATCAGTCATGCCTTTCCCTCTCTGCCTCTGCTCTCCAAAGTTCTACTAAAAGTCAAACAGGACAAACCAAAAATGATTTTGATTGCTCCAGACAGGTCTCGCCAACACTGGTACCTACTCCTGTGCAGTGTGTCACACCTTCCACTGTGGCATCTGCCTCAGACACCTTACTTACTGTCTCAGCAGAACAACCAAACCCTGCACACTCAGCTCCAAACTTTGAATCTTGCAGCGTGGCTAATCACCTAAATTCACCTTTAGCATCCCTCAGCAAACCTGTGATGGATGTCATTTTGGAGGCAAGAAGACCTAGTAATAGAAAATCTTATGCTGACAAATGGAAAAGATTCTGTGCCTGGAATCAATCTCAAGGGATAAGCACAGCAGTGCCCAGCATTCCTCAGATTTTGCAATTCTTAACTGAGATTCTTCACAAGGGCCTGTCCTTTTCTTCATAAAAATCCATGCCTCTGCCATTTCAGCTCATTACACCACAGAACCTTCCCTCCTCTCTCATACTCTGCTAAAGCAGTATCTTAGAGGGGCCAAAAACTTAAGACCACCCAGGAGAGCTCCAACCCCTGCCTGGGACCTCAATTTTGTATTGGAGAAACTCTTCCTCCTTTCGAGCCAGCTGCTACTGCAGCCTTAAAATTTCTCTCCTGGAAAACAGCTTTCCTTTTAGGATTCACTTCAGCTAGAAGGATTTCCAAATTACAGGCTCTTATGGCAGTGGAGCCTTTCATTATTTTTCATGCGGACAGGGTATCTCTCAGGACCAATCCATCCTTCATGCCTAAGGTGGTATCCAGTGTGGCTCTTAACCAGACCATTCATTTGCCAACTTTCTTTCCCAATCCACAGAACAAGGGGGAGCGGATTCTGCATTCATTGGATGTACACAGACAACTTAGATTTTACTTAAACAGGACTAAATCTCAAAGAAAATCTGAACAACTGCTGGTAGCATTTGCTGCAGGGGCAGAGGGAAAGGGTATTTCAAAGCAAACCATTTCCAAATGGATAAGCCATTGTATTTGTTTCTGCTATAAACACCATGGAAAAACTATCCCCCAGGGGATCAGATCCCATTCCACCAGGGTTGCATCTACTTCAACAGCCTTTCTCAGAGGTGTTCCTACCAGGGACATTCTAGAAGCTGCTACCTGGAGCTCAGTTCATACTGTCACCAAACATTTCCATTTACCACTTTTCTCTAAATCCAGAGCTGGCTTTGCCACTGCTATCCTGCAGGGCCTTATAGCTGGTCCTAATGCTGTATAATTCCCTCCACCCAACCATAGCTTTGGGAATCTAAGAACATAATACAGTTGTGCACACTTACCATAAATGTCGATGTTTGAGTGTATTCACTGTTGCAGTCCTTGTTACCCTCCCTCCAGCCCCCTATTTTTCTCTGGCGATACCTCTACTTTCTTTCACTATGCTTAAAAGCCCTTTTGATGTATTTGCTTTTGGTTAAAGGTATATTTTTTGTGTTTTTAATTTTATTTGCTCCCCATTTGGGGGGCACTTGACATCTGGGGCAAGAAAAACTAATGTAATGGCGTCGGCTGCATGTTTTATACCCCTGACAACCTGACGTCATGGAAGAAGGGACAGCAACTGACGCAGGACCCAAGACTTTGTTAATCAGGCCGACTGAGGGCAACCTGCCAGCAAATTACCCAAATGTAATGACTGCAACAGTGAATACACTCACACATCTACATTTATGGTAAGTGTACACAACTGTACTTTCAGAAACTGGAAGTATATAAATTCATTTTCTTCTGAATTCCATTCCTTTCGATTGAACAATATAAGATATCAGTTCCTCACAAACATTTTTGATAATACCCACTCAGTCGTATCCTTTGGTTGTTTGCATCGTTTTTTCCATGTCTTAGTGGTCTAAGAGGTTTGTTAGATTTATCATAGTACAACTTTTGTGACTGACATTTCTTTAAAAGTTGGGTTTTGATCAATTTGTTTTTCTTTGCACATGGAATCAATCGTTTACTGATCGGTAAGGTTGATGTTCTTCATCTCACATTGCTGCAGTCCTGCAAGTGCCGTTCGGTTCTGAAATTTTTTTATTCTGAGTTTCGTTAATTCCGGATGTCAGAAAAAGTGAATAATTGTATTCTTTGCATTCCTTGTTTGGGACGGACCACGGCGTAGTCGGGGGTCGGTTTTGTGCTAGGTTTAATAGAAACTACAGTGGAGCAGGTGGATCCGGCTGAAGTTTCTGTTGAGTCTCAGGGGAAACTTTGATTTTGCAGGATGTGGCCTCACAGGAGTCAGGTCAAGCTGAAGGGCCTCTCAGGTTACTGTTCTTCCTTCTATGCGCCTTCTGCTACTATTTCTAAGGCTTCTTCTAAGGGCAGGTCTGTTTTGCCTTCCTCTGGTGTCCCTCCAGGTACTTCAGGGTCTGTGCCTAAAAGCACATGCTTAAAATGGCAGAAAGATTTTCAAGATTTTCCCCTTATTCAGATTCTGATGCAGATTTTCATTTTCAGAAACTCTGCATTCCATGAGGGAGCATTTTAAGTGGGAAGGACAGGATTTCTCTGATACGGAAGAGGCTTAGGGAATTCTTGTTTTACCACAGCATAGACCCTTGGCTATACCTCCTGTTTTGGATGTTGTTCAAGATGTAATCCAGATTCTTTGCCTCCTGCGCCAGTTAAACCGGACAGGTATTACAGGGTGCCTGAGGCTCATAAATATCTGTATAAGAGTTCTAGGTGTTAGAGCTTCTGTTGTAAAGAATCCGGTTCCTCTAGATAAGGAAGCTAGAGCTTTGGATAGATGGGGTAAGAAGGTGTATACCTCTTCTACTTTAGCAATGAGGGCTTTAAATTGCCAGTTTCATATGTTGAAGTATCAGAATTTCCTCCTTTCTCAGCTAAAATCTAAAGTGGATGCTTTGGCAGAGGGCATAGTGCAAGATTTAGTACATGTCTCTGAACAGGTGGGTAAGCATTCCTCTTCTAGGGTGGCTGCCACTGGTTCAGTTCTTCGTAGGCACGCCCTGGGCTTATCAGAATTTGTTGTGAGCATGTTAAAACTAGAATTCTGGATGAGTCTGAAGTTTTGTTTGGTCCCCTGTGGAGTCGGTTTTGAGAAAATGGAAGACAAGGCTAAGTCAATGCAGACTGTTAAAGATTTTTGCAGGTTCAACCTCCTAAGTTTAGTAGAAATTGGCCTACTAAGGGGGTGGACCTACTTCTTCTGATTCTCAGTCTAGGGGTAGATCTAGGCGTGGCAGGGGCAGAGCTATCTGCAGGTGAGGGCAGGGGCCAGTCCTTTATTAAACAGGCCCAATGAAAGTTCTATTTCCATACATTGCCTCCTTTCAAAGGCATGCCAGACGCTCCTCTCGGCAAAGGATGGACTAGGATTTATTCGCCTGTTTCTAGTACCGCCCAGTTGCAGGAGGTACCTGCGTTTTTGGGCTGAAATTTACATTATCAGTTCTCAGATTTATCCTTATTTGGACGATTGCCTGATTATTGCACACAACAAAGAACTTTTCTGCATCATCTACAGTATGTGATGGTAGTGTTAAGATGCCTAGGGTATTCTCTGTGAGAAATAGCTTCCCAGATGGCCTTTTGACCCCCGACAAACAAAAGAAGCCTTTCTGTTTTCATTCCATCAAATGTCTCTCCCAGGCTCTGACTGCAAGGACAGTCCTTCAGCCTTAGGGTTCTTGGCATCTGGCATCTCTGGTTCTTCCAATGCCAAATGCCAAACTGCATATGAGGAAAGCTTCAATGTATCAAATGTATGGACACAACACTGCCAATTTTGTGGTGGGCTCAGGAATGTCACCTAAACAAAGGGACCTCTGACCCGACCAGGCTCAATGGAAAATGGGTGCAAGACCGTGGCCTGTCAGACTTCAACATTTGCATATCAACTTGAAGGAGATGTGTTAGCAGTCAGTCCAATTGATGGTGATGGCAAGATTTAATCTTCAGGCAAGGTTTCTACCAGGAGCACAGAACTCCTTTAGCGGATGTGTTGAGCAGACAAATTGTGGATCCTCACGAGTGGACTGGATCCCCTCATGTGTTTTCAAAAGTTGACAGTTATGGGGACTCCTCCAGACATAGATCTGTCTTCTCCACCCACTAATTACCAGTTGCCAAAGTTTTGCACAAAAAAATGTTTCATCCCACAGCTTGGGATGGGATGGCATTCAGTTATCATTCATTTTGTCTTCTATGTCTTTGCCACCTCTGCTCTCTCTCTCATTACCAACTCCTGAAGGCCCATCCATGATTCTGATAAGCGCGGATTGGCCTCGACCGCACTACTTACCCACTACTGAGAGGAGTTTGGCGGAGGGAGCCTCTCCTGCCTCTTCCACATCTTTTTCTTTGTTTTGGCTCAGGAGGCAATCACTCAATTTCTTAGAGGGGCAAGAAGAACATAACCCCCGCACGTCCTACAACCTTTTGAGCCTGCAGCTACGGGCGAGTTAAAGTATTTTGAATTACAGGCCCTTATGGCAGTGGAACCAGGATAGGGTATCTTTAGCATTACTAATCTTTCCTTTGCCCTAAAGTGGTTTCTAGTGTGGAAAAACCAAACTATTCATTTGCCTACTTTTATGCAACCCCAAAATTATTCTCGTCTAGGGCTAGCCTAATACTTTGGTATTCGGGCGACCGAGGACAGCGGACTACCCATATTCTCGCCTGTCTAGATATTGATCTCTGAGAAGGTGAACCATGCAAATTATCTTGGGGAAGGTTTCTGAGATTGAGATGGTTAAGGAAAATGTTGGTACTATCTCTCTTAGAATTCTTCAACAAACATTTTGCACTTTGGACTGCTTGCTCAGCTAATCCTTTGGACTATGGGTACTCAGGTCTTCTAGTAACATGGACAAAGTCCCAAGCCTAAGCAAATTTCTTGAACTGCTGACTGGTAAACTGTATACCATTATCCTATACAACTTTGTGTGAACTACCATGCACAGAAAATTGTCTCTTCAAATTTGTAATGACAGTGCTGAAAGTTAAATTGGGCAGCTGTGGTGGTGCAGTGGTTAGCATTGCTGCTTCACAGCAAGAGGTTCTCCAGTTCAATCCTCGGCTGGGGTGCCTTCTCTGCAGAGTCTGCATGTCCTCCCTGTGGTCACATGGGTTTCCACTGGGTGCCCCGGTTTCCTCCCATATCCCAAAGACATGCTGTAGGTGGATTGGACACTCTAAATTGGCCCTAGGCATGTGTGTCTGTGTGTGTGTCTGTGTGTAAAGTTGGGTGCCGGGCTGGCAACTCGACACAGTAAAAGCTCCATTGCCAATCATGAGTGGACAGGTGATCCGCTGTGCGACCCCTAACCGGGAAAAAGCTAAAAGAAGGAGAAGTGCTGGATGTTAGATTAGGAAGAAGGTAAGTTTCAAACCAACTGGAGTAAGAGTCTACTAACACTAAGTTATCTTGACCATTCCATTCGAAAATATCAGTAGCAACCATCAACCATGATAGTTCAGGAATCTGGTTTAGCTGAAGTGGTTCTTTCTGTTGGTGTGATTTAGTACTGTTGCAAATAGAACATACTAGTGGTTCTTTTTGTTGGTGTGATTTAGTACTGTTGCACATAGAACATGTAACAAATTATTTGTGTATATCTTTTGACACAGTAGACCAAAATGCTATTCCTCTTGTCCTTCTTTTGGTAGAATCGGTACCACAATGCAAGATCTTGATATATTCTTGTTGTAATGCTGTTGGAATAACTACTTTAGGACCTTTCACTTTTAACATCATGCATTGCAAACATGCTGAGACTGAATGTATTGCCTTTTTTAGAATTGTCACTAGAGGATGGTGATCAGTCTCTATTTGAGTAGGTTTGCCATAAATATATTCATTGAACTTCAAACATGCAAACACTACTACCAAAAGCCCTTTTTCAATCTGTGCATACCGCATCTCAGTTTGGGTTAAAGTTCTTGATGCATAGGATGCTGGAATGCCTTCTTGAAGACATGCTGCACTAAGACCGTAATTTGAAGCATTGCAAGAAAGAGTTACAGGTTTGCAAACATCATAATATCTCAAAGTGGGTGGAGAAGCAATTTTCAGTTCCAGACCTTCAGATGCTCTTTGGTGATGTTTTAACCTGAACCAGTTAATATTTTTGCATGTCAACTCACGTATCGGTGCTGAAAGCTCACTCAGGTCTGCGATGAACTTTCCTAAATAGTTGACCATACCAAGAAAACATTGTAAAGATGTGACATTTTCTGGAACTGGCATCTCAAGAGTCACAGCTTGCTTAGATGGATCTGGTTGTAAGCCAGAACTAGCAAACAAATGGCCCACATAAGTAACTTCTCTCAGCCTGAATTTATGTTTCTTAGGATTCAGTTTAAGATTGACTTCATGTGCATGGTCTAGAACTTTCTTGAGGTTTCTGTCATGATATTCATCGTGCATACAGCTGCAGTCATAACAGATGGGTTTTCCTGCCGTCAGGCGGGTCCTCGGTCGGCCGAATTCCAAAGTCTTGGTCCGGCGTCGGATGTCGTCGCTTCTTCCCTGACGTCAGTGCGACAGGGGTATAAAAGAACCAGCCGACGCCATTTTCTTCAGTCTTTCTTGCCGCGCGGTGCCCGAAGCAGAAGCAGTTCACAAATGCCGGTCGGCCAGCTCCTGAGATTACGAATATTTTTTAACCAAAGTCTTCTTGAAAGCTAAGTACCCCGTTGGGGAAACTTTTCTTGCCTCAGACCGATGTCAGACAAAGTTAATAATTGCATTTCATGTGGGAAGCAAATACCGCATAAGGATTTCCATTCCCTCTGCATTCCTTGCTTAGGCCCAGACCACAACGTCTCGGCCTGTCATTTTTGTGCTACATTCAACAGACGCACTATTAAGCGTCGGCCGGAGTTTGCCCAACACTATTTTGGCAAAATTTAATTACATTATGTCGTCGGATAATCCGACTCCAGTTTTGAGTAAAAGACGCAGAGATAAGGACCGACATACGAGGTCCGCGACTTCTACTGACACCACGCTAAAGCCGACTACTGGTGCTCCGGTTCTCAGCGAGGTGCCTACGCAGCCCCTGACTACCGATGACACTTCATTAGCGGTGTCTTCTGTGCCCGAGGTCGCAGGCTCTTCAGCCCACACCCCGACTACAGATACCGAAGCCACTTTTTTTTTTTTTTTTCCCAATAATTCTTTTATTTTCCATAATATGAAACAATGCATACAGCAAGAATGAAAAACATTGTAGTAATGAACATTAAAATGAAGCGTTGAATAGTTACAGAATATAATAAGTACCCAAACAATTTAACATTGATATAAGTGAGAGAGAGGATAAAACATAAGGAAAGCATTCTTGGTGGGGAAACTCAGAGTTTAGACAGGCCTGCTACCTCTCAAGGTGTCTTCAGGCCTTCTTCTTCTTTTTCCATTAAGGCTTTCACTAAATCTAAAGAAGCCATACATTCTAAAAGACAAGCTCCACAGGGCCCCTCTCAAGGCCCCATGCCTAAAAAGCAGATGCTCAAAATGGCTGAGGATTTGATTACTCTTATCAGGGGTTCCCAACCCCCCTCGGACAAAAGGCCCAGAGTGGAGGAAGAATACCCTTCCTCGGACCAGGCCTCAATTACTTCAGAACATTCTGATGACCAGGAACATTCATACTCCCCTTTTGAAGATTCTGATGCAGAGGAGTCCATTCCCTCTGTCTCCCCCCCCTGAGGACTACTCTTTTGGGGAAACCTTGCATACCTTGAGGGAACACTTTCACTGGGAAGGCCAAGATTACTCAGACTCCAAGAAAAGGCTCAGGGATTTCCTCTTGCTCCCTCAGCACAGGCCTCTGGCTATCCCTCCTGTTTTAGACATACTAGATGATGTGTATTCAGAGGCCAGCCTTAACCCAGATTCTTTACCTCCAGCTCCAGTCAAGCCTGACAGGTATTACCGGGTTCCTGATTCACACCAATTCCTATACAAAAGCCATGCGGCTGACCCAGAGACCATTTCACAGGATCCCAAGGGAATTAAGGCCTCCACTGCCAAAAATCCATTACCTTCAGAGAGAGATTCCAGAGCTTTAGAAAGGTGGGGGAAAAAGGTATACACCTCGGCCACCTTAACCATGAGGGCATTAAACTGTCAGTTCCATATGTTAAAGTATCAACAGTTTTTGTTATCTCAGTTGAAAAGCAAAATGTCACAACCTGAACAACCAGACTTGAAGGAGTTGCAGGATTTGTTGCATAGTGCAGAGCAAGTGGGTAAACATACCTTGCAATGTGGTTTTGATGCTTTAGAGGCCTCATGTAGAGCTGCTGTTACAGGATCAGTCATACGTAGACATGCTTGGCTCAAAGAACAAACTTTACCAGATCATGTCAAAGCTAAACTACTAGATGCACCTCTTCAAAAAGATGTATTGTTTGGTGTTAAGGCTGAGGAAGTATTAAAGAAAATGGAGGAAAAGGCAAAATCAATGCAAACAGTGAAAGATTTCCTACAGGTACAACCTCCACGTTTCAGTAGAAATTGGCCTTCAAAAAATTGGTCCTTTCCAGCCACGGACAGACCTCAAAGAGGTAGATACAGGCGCCCGAGGGGTAGAGGGCAATCTCAAGGATCATTTAGAGGCAGACAATGGCAAGCACCTACACCAAGAGGTGGTGAGGACAGTTCACAGCCATTCAGAAAGCAGAACCAATGACTTTCCCCTTTGCATGCCAAGCAAGGCTCAATTGGCAGCACCTTTAGGCGAAAAACTGGCTTTATTTTCGAAAAATTGGCATATTGTCACAAAAGACAAATGGATCCTGGACATTATAGACAGAGGCTACAAATTCCACTTTCACACCCTTCCAAAAATGAGAGGCATGCCAAACCTGCCACACAATCAAAGGGCAGAGGCACAAAAACAAATTTCAGATCTCATGGACATGAAAGCTATTCAAGAGGTACCTGCACAAGAACAGGGTCAAGGTTTTTATTCCAGACTATTCCTGGTACCAAGGAAGGGCAAAGATTGGAGACCTATTTTGGACCTATCCATCCTAAACACATATTTACTCGTACCAAAATTCAAGTTGCTCACATTACAGCAGCTTCTTCCCATGCTGGGCAAGGAGCCTTGGCTGGTAACATTGGACCTCAAGGAGGCATACCTGCATGTCCCAATCAGACAAGATTGCAGAAGATACCTCAGATTTCTTGCAGGTTCAACCCATTATCAATTCTCTGCATTGCCCTTTGGCTTATCTACTGCGCCCAGAGTGTTCACGAAATGCCTGGCTTCAGTAATTGCCTTCTGCAGACTTCAAGGGATACAAATATACCCATATTTGGACGACTGCCTGATCCAAGCGGACAGCAAACACATACTTCTGAAACACCTGGCGTTTGTAATAATGTTGTTGAATTCTCTGGGATACACAGTCATCAAAAAGAAATCAAGACTAATACCCTCTCAAACAATAATTTTCCTGTGTGCCAGCTTGAATACAAACACCCAGATGGCCTACCTCACGCCAGAGAAACAAGGGCAACTAACTCATTACTTCAGAAAACTGGCAACCTTCACCAGGCTGACTGCAAGGAAAATCCTGCAGGCTCTGGGATTCATGGCATCTTGCATCCTACTAATCCCATGTGCAAAGCTGCATATGGGGAAACTTCAATGGTACCTAAAAAACTTATGGTCTCAACACAGCCACAGTTTGGAAACAGTTATACCACTGATTCCATGTCTTCAAAAGGAATTTCTGTGGTGAGCTCAAGCATGCCAAAGCAACATAGGTCTCCCATTCTGCAAGCCTCAAGCAAATCAAGTCATCACAACAGACGCCTCGGACTATGCTTGGGGGGGGGGGGGGTGCACATGACAGATCAGTGCATTCAGGGCAAATGGTCCCAAAAAGAAAAGCACCTACACATCAATCAAAAGGAAATGCTAGCAGTAATAAATGCTTTTATGGCTTTCAAAGACCTACTGCATCCAGGCCAGCTATTGATAAGGACAGACAACACCACAGTGATGTGGTACATAAACAAACAGGGAGGAACCCATTCATACCCCCTATGCAGGCTAGCCATGTCTCTTTGGAACATGGCTCTGGAATTACAAATCCAACTTCAAGCACAGTTCCTGCCAGGCAAGGAAAACACACTGGCAGACAACCTAAGCAGAAATATGACAGATCCACATGAATGGAAGTTGCATCCTCAAGTTTTTACAAAGATAATTCAAGCATGGGGAAGGCCAGACTTAGATCTCTTTGCCACCCACAGAAATTACCAATCGACAAAATTATGCACAAGGACCTTTCATCCACAGGCCTGGAAAGTGGACGCGCACTCTTTCAGTTGGACAACAATGACAGTTTATGCCTTTCCACCTCTTCCTCTGCTGCCCAAAGTTCTATTAAAAGCCAGAGCAGACAGACCAAAGATGATTCTCATTGCTCCAGACTGGCCAAGACAACACTGGTACCCACTCCTGAGGAGCCTGACGCATTCCCCACCATGGATCCTGCCTCTAATGCCTCTTCTACTGACTCAGCACAACTTCAAAACTCTTCACAGTCAGCTGAAAACACTCAATCTAGCCGCATGGAGGATTCCTTAAATTCAAAACAGACCCTACTCTCCAAGGAGGTGCAGGATGTCATTTTGGAGGCCAGAAGGCCTTCAACTAGAAAAGCCTACTCCGCAAAATGGAAACGGTTCTGTGCCTGGAATCAGAAAAAGGGTCAGAATCCTGAAATACTGAATTTACCTCAAATATTACAGTACCTAGCTGAGATGCTAAACAGTGGACTTTCATTCACCTCCATCAAAATCCATGCCTCAGCCATTTCTGCAAAATACAACACTGATCCTCCTTTAGTCTCTCACCCTCTCTTAAGACAGTTCCTCAGAGGGGCTAAGAATATAAAACCCCCAAGGAATCAACCAGTACCTGCTTGGGACCTCAATTTCATTCTAGAAAAACTGACCCTGCCTCCTTTTGAGCCAGCTGCCTCAACAGAACTGCAATATTTGTCATGGAAAACAGCCTTCCTTCTGGCTATCACCTCAGCACGCAGGGTTTCGGAACTACAAGCCCTCATGGCTGTGCAGCCTTTCATCATTTTCCATCAGGACAGAGTTTCCTTACGAACCAACCCTTCATTTATGCCAAAGGTAGTATCCAGGGTAGCCTTGAATCAGGCTATCCACTTACCTACCTTTTACCCTAATCCACAAAACAAAGGGGAGAGACTACTACATTCCTTGGACATTCACAGACAGCTCCGTTATTATTTGGACAGAACAAAGCCTTTCAGAAAATCAGAGCAACTCTTTGTGTCCTATGCTACAGGTGTTCAAGGGAAGCCTATATCCAATCAGACAATTTCAAAATGGATAGCCCACTGCATTCACTTTTGTTACTCTTTTCATGGTAAGACTGTACCTACAGGCTTCAGATCTCACTCCACAAGGGCCACAGCTACCTCTGCAGCTTTCCTTAGGAGGGTTCCTACCAAAGATATTTTGGAAGCAGTCACTTGGAGTTCTGTACATACTTTCTCCAAGCACTATCACCTACCATTATACACCAAATATAGAGCGGGCTTTGTCACTGCAGTCTTGCAGGGCATCCTGGCTCCTCCTAGTTCCACTTAGTGCCTACCACCCCTTTTTTAGCTTTGGGATTCTACCCATCTGTTATGACTGCAGCTGTATGCATGATGAACATAGTACAGTTTTGTACCTACCATAAATGTAGATGTCCGAGTGCTAATACAGCTGCAGTCCAGGTTTCCCTCCCTCCTTCCCCTCTTGGGACAGGCCTAATGGCCAGCACCTCCTCATACAACATGATTGGGGGTATTCTTTTATGGTGTATTTGCTTGCAACTACTGTTTTTTGATTTTATTGCATTGCATTATTACATAAGTTTATGTTTTGCCTTCCTTCTGGGGGCACCTGACATCTGGGGCAAGAAAAACTGAAGAAAATGGCGTTGGCTGGTTCTTTTATACCCCTGTCGCACTGACGTCAGGGAAGAAGCGACGACATCCGACGCCGGACCAAGACTTTGGAATTCGGTCGACCGAGGACCTGCCTGATGG
Source organism: Protopterus annectens (assembly GCF_019279795.1). Taxonomy (NCBI): domain Eukaryota; kingdom Metazoa; phylum Chordata; order Ceratodontiformes; family Protopteridae; genus Protopterus; species Protopterus annectens. The sequence continues at coordinate 487,269,900 of NC_056727.1, forward strand.
CAGGAAAACCCATCTGTTATGACTGCAGCTGTATTAGCACTCGAACATCTGCATTTATGGTAGGTACAAAACTGTACTTTTGTCTTCGCCATTGCCCTCAACAATAATGTTGTCTACTATGATAGCATATGGATAACCTGAAAAAAATTGCTCCATTGCATACTGAAAGACTTCACTGGCAGAATTTATCCCAAATGGCATTCTCAAAAAATCTGTACCTTCCAAATTGTGTACTGAAAGTAGTTAATGAAGATTTGTAATCCAGCAAAATTGCATCTAAGACTGAAAAAATAGTGGCATTTGGCATGAGAGCTGCTACTACTACTGTGTGCATCAGATGATGAGGACATTTAAGCACTTTGTTTGAACCTGTCTGATCAACACATATTCGAATATCATCTGAGCTTTTCTTATGAGCTATGACCATGGAGGATGCCCATTCAGTCGGTTCTTTTACTGGAGTTATCACACCTGAATTCACCATTTTGTCTAGTGCTGTTTTTACTTTACTCTGTATTGCTACTGGAATCTTCCTTGCTGCTCTGACAGTTGGGCTTACTTCATAGTTTAACTTAATGAAATATATGACTGGTAGTTTGCCTAGCTCGTCTTTGAGAATATCAGCATATTCACAAAAAATATTTTGTGTAAAACTGTCATGGTTGTTCAGACTTACATGGTGAACAACTTTGTTAAATGAAGCAAGTCCCATTCTCAAACTATCTTTGAGGCCTAGCAATGAGTGCACGTGTCTTTTGACTATGTAAAACTGCAAGTCATAGCTGTTCCCAGCAGAGTGGCATGCGAGAACTACTGCACCAGCAGTTTGAATCTCTTTACCACCTTAAGCAACAAGTTTTGCACGCTTTGCTTAATCAATTTTTTCACCAGCTTTCACTTTGGCAAATGTTTGTACTGATATAACATTGCACTTGGAGCCAGTATCTACTTTAGGCTCTACAAGTTTTCCATTAATCCGACCGGTACAAACAATTTCGCCCTTTGCTGCTAGATTACCAGTTAGCTGATAGTTTACTATATTAATCGATTCATCAAGCACAGATACGCAATCAACAGAAAAAGTAGGCTCGTGGCTTCCTAATTGATTTACTTGCTTCTTTGGATGCTGTCTTTTATTAAAAGATTGTGGTACTTTAGACTTACAAAGCCTTTTGAAATTATGACATTGCTGACCAAAAGCTAAGCACTTTACTCGTTTAGGTTCATGGTTGCCTCCACACTTAACGACAGTTAACAATAAGATTACTTGTAGCTGCCCCATTTGGTTTATGGTTAGGGTTAGGTTGTGGCACAACTTTTGGTTTATATTACTTTTGTATCTTAGCTTTGGGTCTCACACTATCAACATTCATACTAGCAGACACTGCATGCATGTTATTTTCATTTGTAAGCATATTCGTGTGCTTTTCTGTGAGCTCGTACATTTGACAAATCTCTATGCCTTTGCTCAACATTAACTCACTATCTAAAAGCAAAATCTTTCTCACTGCGTCATTATTAACACAACACACGTCTGTCCTTTATCAACTCATCTCGCAAATCACCAAATCTGAACATTTTTGCTTTATTTCTTAAGCCAGTAATGTATGCTACTATAGTTTCACCGGGGTTTTGATTTCTTGTGTAAAATATGTGCCTTTCCATTGTAATATTCATGTCAGGGTTATACATTTCTCGAAATTTACGTTTTAAGCACTCAGGGTCTTCCCAAGTTTCAGCCTGTATCACAATATGGCAGGTGCATACACAAATGAGCATTCCCTCTCAATGGCTTCTGAGGCTGCTAAATTAAGAAGTATGAAGGCCTTTGTACGTGTATCTTTATCAAAAAAGCAGCCTGTATGAAAACATCATATTCTTGTTCAAACACTCTCCAATTCTCAGCAATATTATTATCAAACACTAGCAGTTCAGGTCTGCGAAATCCCTCTGCCATATCAACAAAATACATTTAAACATAAGCATAAACTAGGTAGTTGTAATTATGCTCAAATGCGCAACAATTTCTTTGAAAAGGCTTCATTTTAACACTGCAAAAATTCCAAAAACTTCGGACACTTTGAATAGTTTAGTTAATGCAAAAGAGTAGTACACTGGGAAAAATGCAGTTGTTTTAGCCTTTTCATACATCTTAACACTTCAAAATTTATTTCTAGCACTTTCATATTTATCTTGAATACTTTTATCAGTGTGTCGCAATTTTGGGCATTTCGTTTATCTCGGTAATTATTTCAAACATTTTGAATGCTTTGACAGATGCATGGTGACTAAAATTCATTTAAATGAATTAAATTAAAATTTAAATTAAAAAATGAAAGTAACTTTGAATAACCACTGAGTTGTTTGTGAGTTCACCCATCATTTCTAACTGTGTGTCTCATCGCTTGTGTGTTGCTTCAACTTCAGATCCCATTCTGGCACCATGTCTCTTTACGCATGCCACTTTTGACACCATGTCACTTGTCTCATGCTTTCAAAAGAGACGATGAAGCGGTGAATGGCTTCATGATATTTACTATACGTAAATGTCAGGAACTGTAATTGGAACTTGTGTATTCAAGTTCACTGATTCACACATTACTTCAAACACACTCGCATGTGCATCTCCATTCATGCCTGTACTCACTCTGGCTGACTATACAAAGTGGCACTGTTCTCACACGTGCTCAGTACTTATATGCATGTGCTATCTAGATACAGTGAGTCAATAGGAACAATACACATAATGATCTACAATAGTGGATAGTAATCTTAAAATTTACCTGCATTATCCTTAAGTTAATATAATTGTTCCTTTGTGCTCTTTTTGAAGGGGTGTGCCAATGCCCTGTCTTCTTTCCCTCTTTAATTTTACACACACAATGTAATTAACTAGTTTACAAAGTGAATAATAGTTGCATGATTTTTTTCAATTTGTGAAATCGTCTGTAAATCACAAGAGATGCACCCTTTATGACATTCTGCATACAGTGCAGACAAAAATAAATAATAATGAAGTAACTTAGGAAATTAATGGTAGGAAGATTAAGACAAGGTTTTGAGGTGAAGGACATTTTAGATTCTCTACGTTTAGGTTCATACCTTGCAGCTATACAATGAGTAATTGCTGGTATAAGAGGTTAATTAGGCTAAGAAGTAAAAAAATATATAATGTCCTGCATCCCCCCCCCCCCCCACACACACACACACAGCAGCCCCCTGTCAGCCATTCTAGTGTTCCATTACTTGGCTATTTCTCCCCAGTTACTATAAACACAGTTCAACCCTGCCAGTATGCATACTGTTTTCTTATTTACTTCTATAGTGATTACAGCTATTGAAATAAAATAACACAAAACACTGATAACTATTTGCTAAACAATACAGTCTCACAATGAAAAAAGACTTGACATGAACAGTGAACGTCTCTACCATTGAAGTTCACATTCATTGAATTGGTGTCAGTACCCACATTCAAAGAAAATGCATCTTGCCAGTGGAGGATTAAGTTTATCTTAGGGCTGTTTTCAAACTGTAGGCTCATTACACAAATTTTTGGGCCATGCATACATGCATGCATTCTTTGATTCATTTTCCTGATTGTGTTAAATTATATTCCTTGTATAACACAGCACCACTTGTTCATAGGAAGTTACTAGGCTATTGGCCCTGAAGCCCCTTCCATGCCTAGTCAAGAATTTAGCCCATGTCCCAACAAGTTAGCACCGTATGCCACTGTCCAGCAGGGACATAAGTGGAATCCCAGTCGTGTTCCCCATCCAGTTATCCAGGTTGCACTTAATAAAAAGGGTTAATGAGTTACTCTGCTTGACATGGAGAGGGAGTCTTTTCCACAAAAGGAGGAGTCAATGGGAGACAAATCTGTCAAGCCAACAATTACTACTGATGTCACAGACCAATTTGAGGTCGCACGTATGGGTTACTCGAGTGAACCTTGACTTGCGGATACGGAGCAGTCCCGTCAAGGAGTGGTCTGAGATTGCTTTGTATGCCAGACAGAGGTCACCTCCGAGGAGTCTGTAGGAGACTGAATAGAGGGACAGGGCCTTCAGCCTGTCTGTGTAGGGTAGATCTTTGAGGCCCTGGATTCTCCTGGTGAGGAACCTCTGTGGTCTGTCCAGCTGCTGCATGTGCTTTGTGAGGTACATGCCGAAAAGGGCATTGTACTCAATAATGGGTCTTATAAGTGAATACTACAGGGATATTATGACCACCTTGTCCCTGGATGAGATACCCTTACTAATGAGGTGGGCCATGTAGAAAGCTTTCCATACAGTGGAGACAATATAGTGGTTAAAAGTCAGTTTGCTATGAATCTGGGTGCCCAAGTGCTTCATGACTGATTACATGCTTAGGACCTTATTATCAATGTGATAATTTGTGGGGACATCACTCTCCCCAAAGGGAATGATGATGCATATTTTGGCATTCAGTTTGATTCCATGTTTCTGGCACCAGTCATTTGTTTGGGTGAGACCCTCTTAGAGGACGTCCACATCACTATGGGAATTGATGACAGCATACAGCTTGTAGTCATCTGCAAACTTGGTCAGCCATAGCCATCTGGTTTTTGCCTGCACCTCAGAAAAGTATATCCTAAACAAGAGAGGCCCCAAGACCGATCCCTGGGGTTCACCGCTTGTTATGGGTCTACTGCTTGAGGTGTCTTCCCCTATTTTGACTAGGTGGGTTCTATCAGTGAGCCAGATTGCTACCCATCTGGTAACATATGGATTGATGCCTAGTTGAGAGAGTTTATCTATTATATATACCTCAGTGGGGAGTAGTATCGAAGGCTTTGACCAGGTCAGGATAGGCAGTGTGTATCATCTTCCCCTCATCCATGGCCTTGGTGACTGTCTCCAAGTCGACCAAATTTAACAGGCATGACCTCCCCTTGACAAAACCAAACTGTCTGGGATCAAGTGTCTGGAGGTTGCCAGTGTTCTTGTTAATGAGGTCCATGATGATCCATTCCAAGGCCTTGCAGATCAGGCTAGTTAGGCTGATGGGTCTATAATTTCCTGGATCAGTAGATGCTCCACTTTTGTGCAAAAGGATGACAGTGGCTGTCCTCCACTAGCTTGTGTTAAAGCTGGTCCTCAGGCTTTGGTTAAATAGGGTGCCTAATGGTGCTTGCACGTTCCTGCCTGGGTTCATGTAGGATGCAGCCTGGGATGTTATGGGGTCCCATAGAGGCTGTATTTTTTGCCTTTGAGAGGGCAGTGATGACTTGCTCCCTGGGGGTTGGGAGGGTGGCTTAATGGCTAAGGTGTTTGTCTTACAAACACAAGGTGCAGGGTTTGAGTCTCACAAGGGATAACTGGGCTTTAAAATGGCTGCTTGGCAGGCAGTTAGCCCCTATACCTACCTGAACTAACCTACCTACCTAGAGATAAGGGGAAGGGGGCAGGTACTGGGGATGTCTTGTTTTACTGATGGGGGGACAGAGGGGTGAAGTTTTCACTGATCCTGTCTGCCAGCAGGTTGGCTATATCTACAGCGTTTGTGTATATGGTGTCCTTGACCACCAGTTCTGAGCAGATCTGGGTGCTTCCTTTGAGATTGTAAACATATTTGAAGAAGGCCTTATGATTGTCTTTATTAGATGTGGCCAGTTTGTACACGAAGTTTGCTTTGGAGGATTTTGCTAGTGCTGTTATTTGCTTGTTCAGGCTAAGGAAATATTGCTTCCAGTTAGGCACCTGCTCCTTCTTGGTCCTGGACAGCAATTTTTTCATTTTATTATAGAGTTTATCTTCCTTGAGGAGGAGGACTTAGTTTTGTCTGGTATTCCTGATTCCATGCAGCTATATAAATGCTCTTATAGTACTTTGTTGTAGGTTTGGACATATGTACCAGTTCCTGTGGAGAGGGAGTTGTTGTGAAGCTGTTTATACCTTCCATCAGGAGGTTGTAATGAGCTTTGGCAAAGTTTTTTTTGTTTAACCCTAGCTAAGGTGGTCGGGGGAGATGGCGACTATGAAATTGATCGCTTTGTGGTCAGATCTTACCAGGGATGATGACACTGTAGGGATGCTGCAGTGGTTATTCATGTTGGTTAATAGCAAGTCCTAGAAGGTTTCACCTCTTGTGGGAGCATCGACCAACTGATCTAAGACATTTGCATTGACGAAATCAAGGAATCTCTGGGCATTTGTGTTTTGGCATGAGTATTTCTTTCAATCTATTGTTGGATAGTTAAAGTTGCCCAGGGTCAGGGTAGGTTGAAACTTGATCAATTTGAAGAGGTCCAGATAGGTGGAGTGAGCATCTTGAATCAAAGTTGGAGGCCTGTAGCTAGGTATGATTTGACTAGGGGTCTTGTCAGTTAACTGCACCTGGAGTGTTTCTTGTGCATCTTACTGTTTGACCAGCCTGGAGGTGTGTATGGCTTTTATATATATTGCAACTCCACCTCCTTTTGCTTTGCTGCCCACGGTTTGGGGTCTGAATGTATGATGGTATGAGTAACCTGGTATGGCTGGGATGCTCTCCACAGCTTTGAAGCAGGTTTCCGTGACTGCACAAATGTCAGCATCTTCTAGGTTTAAGAATGCTTGCAATGAGTGCAGTTTCATGTTTAGACTCCAAGTGTTTAGCAGCATGACCTTTAATTTACATTTTGATGAAATTTTCATGTTGGTAGTTTTGACCTATTGCCTAAAAAAAGGCACTATGGGGGGAGGCAAGGGCCTTAGGCAAGAGCCTTTGCCAGGAGCCTGAAGCCCAAGGGAGACAGATGCAGGCCATCTCTGGCAAAGGATTATGGTTTGTCAGTCATGTCATTCCAGGATGTCAGGTACTGGATCCCCTTGGAATGACACCAGAAACTAAGCCAATTGTTAAAGTCAATCATTTTCTGTTAGTATTGAGGCAACATTCTGGGTGATGGTAGAATGCTGCTTAAGGCTAGGAACATACCTGAATGGGGCACATGTTCAGCAAGCCCAATCATGTCTCTCTTCATATAGTCTAGGGAGGTACATCTCAAGTCATTCACGCCAACATGGACTATGAAAGAGTCAGCAGTACCTGTTGAGAGACTTGAGTGCATGGATGATATGGCAAATTCTGGCACCTGGCAAACAACTAACCGTGAATTTCTCCTTATCCAGATTGGTGAGTCCTATGACTAATATGTTGGATTTATGTTTAGGCCTTAGTGGCTGTGAGACACAAGTATGTGGACTGACTGTGGTGTGGTGGGCGATGGAGTTTGCATGTGGTTTTGCCACAGAGGTCTCTTTTGTTTGGGTATGTTTTTGTTGAGGACCTCTGTATATGTGGGAGTGTGTAGGTGTGGGTGGTGTTAGAGCTGTGGTGTTTGCGTTGACAACCTTTTCAGTGTCAGATATACTGGTTTGTGGGGGAGAGAGCATTGACACTAGGTGCCTGATGTAATTGCATCTCTCACAAATTGTGCTCCTAGGTGGTAGTAGTAGAGAGTTGTCCGTGTACATGAGGCATTTGCTACACTGTCTCTGGATGCCCATATCAGCCAGACTGGTAGGAGAAAACATAGGGAATTGTCCATACATATTTGTCAGAATCTGAGAGAGAGAGGCCAGGGAGAGCTAAGAGGGTAAAGGGTGGAAGGTCTAAGAGTAGTACTACTAGGTGATCACACAAGTGCTACTAAGTGAAAATTTGTAGCTGGAATACCTTAAAAAGGGTTAAAAACTGTGTAGCTGAAGCAAACCTGTATCTAGTCTGTGCTACTCAATTTAAGGTTAAGAACACAGTAAAAAACTCACAAAGAAGCACAGATTAACCACTTACAGACAAAAGAACAGAACTCACAGTATGAAAAAATACAGTGAACAGTAACGAAAGGCAGTTAATCAGTAATGAATTGCAGTAGATAGCAATGAAGTATAGTTAATCAGTAAATTGCTTTAAAACAGCTCACAATCACAAGTAAAAGGCAGCTCAAATAAAGCAGCAATTCAATAGAATACTGTCATCAGTTTAATAAGGCTATCGACAATACGGCAACCTAAATGCAATTGAACTCCTAAGCACAAGCAGCAAAATGAAGTAGGAAGAGGCACAGTTTTTTTTTTAGTATAAAGTGAGGAGACAGGAGATAGTTCAAAGTTGAGAAGCTAAAGGGGTAGGCCTTCACAGCTTAACTCACTGTACACAGTAGAATGAGCTGATGTAATGGGACTGGTGGAGTGTCCAATATGAAATTTATACTAGAGACAGACAACTCAAAGCCACCACGTTTTAGTACCACAACAGCAGTTCAGCGGAAGGGTGGGATATAAGGATTGAATTCACTAAATCTAAAAAACAGTTGCACAGTTTAAACAGATACGTAGCAAGTTCAGTGCAGAAAACAGCTGAAAATAAGCATTTATCTTTTCTTTTCCAATCTCACAACAGAGCAGTGGCGGAAGGCCTATCTCACAGCAGCTTTGAGCAAACAAGTACAAACTGGTTTAAACATCGGCTATTTAAGGCAGAGAAATAGAAACCAACCAAATTATCCAATAAAAAAACAGCCTTGCAGTAATGTCCCCAGCTAGATCAGACCATATTGAATTCCCCCATACAAAGAAACATCTAGGCCTCTCTCTAGACAAAAGATTTCACTATAAGCTCCAAAGGTCACAAACAGTAATAGATATTCAGCTCTATGCTATTTTTTTCAAGTACAGCAATAGGTTCATAGGTTCATAGATTAGTACTAGGCTAACTGCCCTGCGCTGCCCATTTAAGCCTAGCCAAAATTATTATCTTTGAGACAACAAACCACCCTGTTTGTGTTATAAAGCAAACACCACCATTATTAGGCCACCCTCTCAACCCTAATAAGTACAAAGAACAGAACAGAATAACAAAAAGGAGACCAAGATCAGAACAGAGGTAAAGATTGAATTCAGTAGGTGTGATGTGTTTTAAATTTGTAGTTTTGAACATTCTTCCAATAAGCAGTGAAACAAATGTATGAACCAGTAATGACAAAACTACCAGTTTCAGAAAATTTTAACCATAAAAGACCACTCAAACCTCTGTCATTACAGCCCACCAATATCAGTCAATAAGTACAATCTCTGCAGAAGTAAGTCATCCAAATAATTCCACATTAAAGAGATCTGTAACTAGTAAAGAGGTTGCTACTAGCTACCAACTTTACATTTCAGTGTTTCATCTACAAATTCAGTGCCTGCTGCCCTTGAATAATTAATTGCCTGTATTGGGTTACATAAAAAAAATGGTAAGCAGGTAATGTAATAGGGAATGACTGGCAAACCAACAGCAAGTAATTATGCTACTAACACTGCTTTCAAATTCTACAGCACAAATAGTGACTGCCATTTTGCTAAACAAAACAGTTAGTTACAATTTGAAAACAGGCTTCGCATAAGCAACAGCAAATTTATCTTCCCTTGAAACCTCACAATTCCATGAAAATGCACTGAAACTCATAATTCCATGAATATGTACTCAAACTCACAATTCTGTCAGCAGTCTAGTAGTTGGTGTAGAGGATTCAGGCTCTTGTCTCCTGTAACCAAGTTACAGGATCAAGCTATTTGACTAACGTACACCCCCCCCCAACTAGAAGATTACATTTATTTATTATTTTATTTATTTTATTTTACATTTGTTTGCCAGGATAGTCCGACTGGATACTTGTCCATTTTCAGTGGAGGCCCGGGGAGAAAAGCTCCAAAAAGACATTCAACAAACTGTTATATTTTTACAATTTAAAACACAAAATAAAACACAAATAAAAGGATGTTTACACAGATGTAAACAAACACAAAAACAGATGCACAAATTATTAAATTTTTACTCAGATGGAAAATTCTAGACAGTGTTTTTAAGAATGATAGGGTATTGAATGCCTAACCTGGTAGTAGAGCCAAGGATATCATAGGATTTATAAGTTAAGAAACACTAAAGTGTAGGCAGAAGTCCTCCATCTGCACACTAGTGATGGTTAGAGTTAGTCTGGATTAGGATAAGGACATAGCCATCGTTTTTTAAAGTACTGAATCAGACTTTTCTTGAATTGAGGTAGAGAGAGTTCAGATGTAAGATTAGCAGGAAGAGAATTCCAAGTTTTGCCAACAGAGTTAGCAAGTAGAGATTTACTGGTTGTGTTGTTGGATTTGAGAGTTTGAACTAGTAGTCTTTCGGATGAATGAATGTGTGCTGAGGTTACTGTAGGGGGTGATGAGGTTTTTAAGTATGGGTGTATTATCTGGTTGGTACAGGATCTTGTGTGCAACTATTAGTTGATTAACCTGAAGTAGGTTAAGGCAGTTCAAGCCATCCTAGTAGATTTAGGTTATGACAGTGATGAGTTCTGTAGGCTGCATCAGTAGCAAATCTAGCAATGTGATTGTAGCTGCTAGAAAGTTTATTAAGGTCAGTTTTGCTGAGGTTTGTAAATAGAGGGGAAGCATAGAGGAAGGTTGAGAGTAGATGTGTATGAGCAATTACAGTTCTGGCTAATGGCGTTAGGAAGGGCTTGATCCCATGTAGTGAACCAAGTTTTTTATTAACTGTTTTAATAGTTTTATTGATATGCAGATCAAACTTAAGGTTATCTATTATAATGCCTAACAGTTTGGTTGAGGAATCTGGGGAAATAATGGTGCCGTTGTTGGATTTTAAAGTAAAGGTTCTAGGGGCAGACCTGTTAGTGGGGGAGAAAAGCAGCAGTTTGGTTTTATTAGGATTTAACATGAGACAACGGTTACGGAGCCAATTTTCAACTGTGATAAAAGTATTTTGGAATAGAATCTGCAACTCTGTAGGTGAAGTGTTGGAGCATACTAAAGTGGAGTCATCCGCATAGTGAGTGCATGTTGCATTTGGGATGACCTTATACAAATCATTGATGAAAATGGAAAATAATAGTGGACCTAGTATGGAGCCTTGGGGTACTTTGAGGGTGATGGGTAAAAGGGTGGATAGTTTGGTCTGCCATAGGACAGCCTGTTGTCTACCACTGAGGTATGATTGAAACCATTGGATGGCCTGGTCCTCTAGGGAGATGGATTTCAAAGTATGTATGAGTATTTGGTGGTTTACCATATCAAAGGCTTTTGAAATATCGAGAAAGATAGCAGAGAAAAGTTTATTATTGTTTTGGTGTTGGTTAATGACGTTAGAGAAGGAGAGGAAGGCTGAGGTTGTACTATGGAATGGTCTAAAGCCATGTTGGGTGTTGGCTAGAAGATTATTATGGATAAGATAGTTCAGGAGTTGATTGTGGATGCATTTTTCCATAATTTTAGCCAAGGGTGACAGAATAGCTATGGGTCTATAGTTTGAAAGTTCAGTAGAGCTGTCCCCTTTATGGAGTGAGATGACATGGGATATCTTCCAGATGGAGGGAATGGGCGCTTCAGTTATAGTTCTCTTGATCAGGATAGTAATGGGGTATGCTATGGCATCTGCAGCTTTTTGTAGATATTCTGCAGGGAGGAGGTCAGCCGACAGGGTGGTAGGATTTTGTTTTTTAAGTAATTTTCGGACCAAAGATGTGCAAACTGGCTTGAAGTTAAAGGGGAGTAGGGAGCAGAGTGTAGTGGCTGGAAAATATGGGCATCCAGGGGATAATTGATTAGCTAGGTTCTGGATGGTTGTTGTAAAGAAGCTGTTAAAGGTATTGGCAATTTCTGCTGGGGGGTTTTGGTTAGCATCCAAGGGGGTAGGAGTGGGGGACTGTCCTGGACTAAGGAGTTTGTTTATACCTACCCAAAACTTTTGTGGCTTGTTTTGGTGTTTTTCTTGTAGATGACAGTAATAGTTTTTCTTGTCTAATGTGGTGGATATTTTGTTTAATTTCTTAGCTGTCTGTATCTAAGTTGATCTGCGGGTTTTTTTGTGGTCCTCGAAGTGGCCCAAGCCCTATTTCTAAGTAGCATTTTATGTCTGGTTTCTTTTGAGAGCCAAGGAGCAACTTTTGTTTTGGTTCTAATAGTCTCTGCTGGTGCATGGGTGTCAAGGATGGATAGGAATTTGGTATTAAAGTAATTTACTGCTTCTTCAAGTGGTAATTGTTTCAGAACTGACCAATTAGAAGATTTGAGTTCATTTTGGAAATTTGTGCAGTTGAAATTCTTATTGTTCTTTATTGTTTTAAACATGGACTGGTTGTGGATATCAGCTTTTTGCCTGATTAAGTAGGTGAGGAGGTGATCACTTACATCATCAGGCAGGGTCCCACTCTTGTATTGAGAGGATGGGTATTAACAAAAATCCAATCCAGAATACTTGCTTTATTGTTGGGTTTACTGATCCTAGTGGGGGAGGATATGACCTGTGAAAATCCATAAAGGTTTATGTGGTGAGTGGGGGGTTCTGAGGAACACATGTTCCAGTCTATGTTGAAGTCCCCAAGTACAATAGTTTCTTGGGGGTAATTGCTGGATAACTAATGTAGGATATCTTCAAGGGTATTTATGTTATTGCCTGGGGGAATATACACACAGACGAGATTTATACATTTGTTCTTATTAATGTGGAGCTTAGTGATAATTTCAGTATTGCCAATCAGGGATGTTTGTAGGGCATTATTGGACACTTCAAGCATGGATTTGTACAAAACAGCTACCCACCTCCCTTTCTATTGTTTCGATCAAGCCTTAGGATCTTATAGCCTGGTGGTATAACTTCTTTATCTGAAGTAGAAGGTTTTAGCCAGGTTTCAGTAAGTCATAGTATGTCTGAGGAAAGAGCATCTAAGAGGGCATGTAGGTGTTGAATCTTATTGTTTACACTTCTGATATTTAGGTGACTGATCAAGAGTGAGTTTGGGGGTTTGACCAAGATTTGTGTAGTAGTGGGACAGTTAATAAAGGACCTAGAGCCAGTGGATGAGGATGGGCCAGGATTTGGATGGATATCTCCATCCATCGTCAAGTTGCATTGTAATCTGATTGTGAGCTTCCAGATTTTAATTAATAGACTTTGGTATCTTTTGGTTTTAGGTTTGGCATATCTTGTTCTAATGGGTTGCTGATACCTAGTAAGTAAGGAGATAGATGGGAGGGGATGTATTAAGTGTACAAGCTTGTGTGGAGCTATAAAAGTGGATGTTTGGCCTTTTGGGTAGTGGAAACATGGGTATATATTATATTCATAGGCAGTAAGAAGATGTGGGACAAGCAAGGGTAGCAGAGAGTGTAGTGGTAGTATTTTAAGTGGTTTCATTGCAAGTAACATTGGGATTATTGAGGTTGATTTGTCCCCAGTTTAAACTTTTTAAGATAGGATAGAAGGGTTAAGTACTGGAGAGCCTATTGATGACTTGGATATAGCTGAATGGTTGAAGAAAGATGGGGTGTGGTTGTAGCACTATATATTTAGCACCACTGGGGGCGGGTGAGATTTGGGGACAGAGTGGGGTGCGGGGCAACCCAAGTGCAGCGAGGGTGAGCGGAGCAGGGCCAAGCCAGACCACAAGGTAGTAAGAGTCTGTGTATACTGCATGAGTGCACTGAAGCTAAAAGTAGGTTTTTTCTTACTTTCTATTAGGTTCCTCTCCTCCTTTTTATAACAATTTGTCTAAAGAGTTGCGTTTGTTACGTTTTATAGTTTTATGGCTGTGAGAGTAAATTTAACTTTTATGTCCTAGTAAGACACTTAGCATTCAAGAGCTCACACGTAAAGCATTAAGCTTTCTTGAGCAGTTTTCCACTGAGGTACTCTTTAATGGGTAGTAAGAGACTTAGTAAGCCAAATCAGGTAATAAAGGTTTTCTAAGATATTGATTGGAGGGGAGCTATTAGTGCTTCAGACCCAGTCCAGCTGTGTGAAATCTAAAATGGTGCCTGCCACAGGTAATATTTATTAACTTTGGGATTGGCTTAAGGTAATAAACAGGGAAGGGGAGGGAGAACAAGATTGTGGGCTGGGAGTTCTTTTGTACTGCTGTTAATGAGCCAATATCTAGGCAAAGACAAGTTTGTGTTTAAGAAAAATAATCAAAATTGTCCAAGAACTGCTGTGAAGCTGTAAGTCATTTCTTAATTTATCAGGTGGAAAAATGGCATAACCTTGTATCTGTAGGCTACTGTGCTCTCAATTAAATTAAACACACACATTATTTGATCAGTTATGGATACTATTTGCTAACAGAAGGGAATAAAAGAGACATGGAAGATGAGTGTGTGTGTGTGTGGGGGGGCTGCTTACAAGCCAAAGCAGAGTGCTCTCCAGGGGATAATGAATATTAGCTCAAACAGATAGGCACATACACAAAGTTAACTTTAGCTGTTTGTGTTTGCAGACAGTTCCGACCTGGACTGTGCTTTTCATATAACAGTGTGTCCACTGGTCAGGTTAAAGATAAAGGTGTTATTGCAGCCGATTACTTAGAGTGGTGTTAGGTACAAAGTTAACTTTAGCTGATGTTCTTCGTGTTTCACTGTTGCACTCAACACACTTGGGTTATTTGCCTGCAGGTAGCACTCAATCGGCCTGAATACCAGAGACTTAGTATTTCTGTGTCAGTTGCTGTCACTCCAGGACTGACGTCAGGTCGTCAGGGGTATAAAAACAGGCAGCCGATGCCATTACATCAGTCTTTCTTGCTGAGGAGCCCGTAGCAGAAGTAGTTTGCACGAGTGGCGGTTGGCCACTAGTTGAGTTTTTATTTCTGAATTGAATCATCCTGAAGTCTTCTAAAGCTAAGTACCCAGTTGGGGATCCTTTTTTCTTGCTCTAACCTATGTCAGAAAAAGTTAACAATTGTCTCGCCTGTGGAAAGCAAATACCACACCGAGATTTCCATTCTTACTGCGTCAGCTGTTTAGCCCCAGACCACGACATTCCTCACTGTCGGTTTTGTGCTTTGTTCAATGCCTGAACTATTCGTCATCGGGCCCTTATTGTCGCTAAATACTTTCGCTCTAGATCTCCTCATTCCAAAATGGCTTCGCTAAGCCATCCGACTACTGATCTTCCGAAAAAACGTAAGGATAAAGACAGGGGCAGACTGCACAGGTCCAAAACTGCTAATGACGCTTCCATTAAGCTAGTCACCAGTTTACTGGTACTCAGTGAGGCATTTTCACAGCCCCTGATACCCACTTCGATGGATTTGCAGGCCCCTACTGAGACCCGTTCAGAGTCTGGTTTGCCGAGAGACTCTTCTTTGACTATGGAACCTGCGGATGTCTCTACCTTGGATAGGTCCGGAGCTGCTGTGCAAGTACCGGCTTCTGAGGAAGTTCTTTACATTATCGATACTCGACACAAACCGACGACTTCTTTTGTGTCTTCAGTTTTGTCTAAAACTATTGAGTTTCTAAGGCTAAGAGTACGAGCTACACCTAAAAAAATGATGACCCAGTCTCAAGCACCTGCTTCCTTGCCACAATCTCAAATGTGTAAAATGGCAGAAGACCTGATCATGCCGATTAGGTGAAGCCAGCCTTCCCCTGCTAAGAGAAAAAGAGACCTGTCCCCAGCAGCTTTAACTGACCAAGAGTCTGACGTTTCTGAATATGAAGATATGCCTTTATCTACTTATGAGGATTCAGATGCAGAGGAATCCATTACCTTTGCTTCCCCTCCAGAGGATTTTTCTTTTGGTGAAACCCTTCATACTTTGAGAGCATTTCCTCTGGGAATGCCAGGTTTATCCTCAGTCCAAAAAGAGACTCAGAGAATTTTTAGATTTGCCACAACAAGGACCTTTGGCTATCCCTCTTGTTCTGGATGTTATGGATGATGTCTTTATGGAATCCAGTCTGACTCCTGATACTTTACCCCTGCTCCAAGGAAACCAGACAGGTACTACAGAGTCCCTGACTCTCACAAATTTATTTTCAAAAATCCTACTGCTGACCCAGAGGTCATTTCCCAAGGGCCTAAAGGTATAAAAGCAACTGCAGCTAAGAATCCCACCACTTCGGACAGGGATTCCCAAGCTTTAGACAAAAAAGTATATACCTCTGCAACTCTAGCCATTAGGGCATTGAATTGCCGGTTTCACATGCTGAAATACCAACAACATATTATGGAACTTATTAAACAGAAATTATCTACCTTTACAGACTGTGCAGAAAAAGAATTACAGAAGTTTATGCATTCTGCAAGCCAAGTCAGCAAGCATACCTTGCAATGTGGGTTTGACGCCCTAGAAGCATCTTGCAGGGCGGCAGTCACTGGTTCTGTACTGAGAAGGCATGCTTGGCTTAAGGAACAGACCTTGCCAGACCATGTCAAATCAAAATGACTAGACGCTTCTTTGAATAAGGACAATTTGTTTGGCACCAAAGCAGAAGAGGTTCTAAAAAAGATGGAAGAAAAAGCTAAGTCTATGCAGACAGTCAAAGAGTTTTTGCAGGTGCAACCTCCAAGATTCAGTAGGCATTGCCCCTCGAAACATTGGTCCTTTCCAGCCCCCTCAAGGCCATCTCAAAGTAGTCCCAGGGGAAACAGACCCCCCCAGATTACAGTCTCAGGGTATGCCGAGATCTAAGCAATGGAGTACCTCCATTTTTAAAACAGGGAGTGCTAAGCCACCCCCTTATGGAAAGAATTCACAATGACTTCTTAAATCCACTCTTCACCTCTGCCCAATTGCTCGTGCCCCTAGGAGGAAAACTTTCCCACCATGCAGAAAACTGGACCTACATCACCAAAGACCGATGGGTCCTCAACATTGTATCCCATGGGTACAAATTTTACTTCCACACATTGCCAACCCCAGAAGTGTTCCCAGACCTTCCTCCAAACCAGTGGGCAGAGGCACAAAACCAAGTTCAATCCCCTGCTCTCCATAAGGGCAATTCATCCTGTTCCTGCAGAACAAATAGGTCAAGGGTTTTATTCCAGACTTTTCCTTGTACCCAGAAAAGAGGGCAGTTGGCACCCAATCCTAGATCTTTCCATTCTAAACACCTTCCTGATGGTACCAAAATTCAAAATGCTCACCCTTCAGCAACTTCTTCCAGTGCTGTCCAATGAGGCCTGGTTAGCCACCCTAGACCTATAAGAAGCTTATCTGCAGTGAATCATGCAGGAAATATCTACGTTTCAGGGAAGGATCTATACGTTATCAGTTTTCTGCACTTCCCTTTGGCTTATCCACTGCTCCCAGAGTCTTCACAAAATTCCTGGCTCCAGCCATTGCCTATTGCAGACAGAGAAAGATTCGAATATACCCTTACTTGGACGATTGCCTGATTCATGCAGACAGTCAGGAAAAGCTGTTGCAGCACCTGACATTTGTAAAGAACCTTCTAACCTTCCTGGGGTACACTATCAATTAAAAGAAATCAAATCTAGTCCCCATTCAAAAGACTGTATTCCTGGGAGCAAGCGTGGACACAGCACCCCAGATGGCATTCCTTACTCCAGAAAAACAAGCCTATCTAACAGGCTACTTCACTCAAATGGCCACCAGAACCCAGCTTTCAGCAAGGAAAATCATGCAGGCTCTAGGGTTCATGGCCTCTTGCATTCTACTAATTCCATATGCAAGACTGCATATGAGGAAACTTCAATGGTACTTAAAAAAAATGTTTGGTGCCAACATTCTCAGGACCTGGAAACCATCATACTTTGTCTAAAGACAGAGTTTCTTTGGTGGGCAGCAGCATGCAACCACAACAAGGGGCTTTCCTTTATACAACCCCACGCCGACCAGACGCTAACCACAGACTCATCAGACTATGCCTGGGGGGGCATATCTGGGCGACAAGTGCATTCAGGGCCACTGGAGCTCAAGTCAAATTCATCTGCACATCAACCAAAAAGAGATGCTAGCTGTTCATCATGCTCTGACAGCTTTCAGATCCCTACTCTCACCAGGACTCCTGCTAATAAAAACAGACAACACCACAGTTATGTGATACATCAACAAGCAAGGGGGAACCCACCCTTACCCACTCTGTAGGCTAGCCATGACACTGTGGAACATGGCCTTGGACATGCATATTAATTTGCAAGCTAAGTTCCTGCCAGGCAAACAAAACTCTCTGGCAGACGACTTAAAGAGAAATCTCCTAGACTCAATCGAGTGGCAATTAGACCCCAGCACTTTCAGCCTGCTAACCCAGAAATGGGGGGTCCTGTAGGTGGACCTTTTTGCCTCCCCCTACAGTCACCAGATCAGCATATTATGCACCAGGACATCTCACAGCAGGGCCTGGAAAGTGGATGCCCTATCCTTCCAGTGGGTAAACCTCTCAATCTGTGCTTTTCCCCCTCTGCCTCTTCTTACAAGAGTATTACTCAAGATAT